>NC_056726.1:1484380719-1484446697 GCF_019279795.1 Protopterus annectens | reverse complement strand
AACCCATAAATTTTCCCCCCTTAAAAAAATTCCCATTTATTTTCTTTCCCCATTTTTTAAGGAAACCTCTTTGGACATTCCATTGTTGGATATGCCTGGTTAGGTACATACCAAAGGGGCATTGTACTCAATGATAGGTCTGCAGAATGCCGAGTACAGTGGAACAATGATTTCTTTAGACCTAGATGCCAAATCTTTTTTTATAAGTTGTACAACATAGGATAATTTCCTCACTACTGCAAACATGTGATGGTCAAAGACTAAATTACTGTCTATGTGTGTCCCCAAGTCCCTGAATACTGGATCAGCTCTTAAGGGTGTGTTGTCAATATGATAGTTACCAGGGGTGAAAGACTTCCCAAAGGATTCTATTATGCATTTCATGGCATTTAGTTTTAGTCCATGGCTCTGACACCAGTTGTTTGTCTGTGTCAGCCCTTCCTGGAGAACGTTTGTGTTAGTCGGCAACTCAATGACAGTTCCTAATTTCTAATCATCTGCAAATTTAGTTAGCCAGAGACCATTGATGTTGGCTTTGACTTCACAGTAAAAATGTGAAAAAGGAGTGGTCTCAGGACCAATCCTTATGGGACTCTGCTTGTGACTGGCTTCTTTGTCGAGGTGGATTCCATGATTTTAACTTCCTGGGTCCTGTCTGTGAGCCAGCTGGCTATCCACCAGGTTGCATAAGGGTTTTGTGCTTAACTTCTTAAGTTTGTCACAATACCCAATTGGGGGATTGTGTCAAATGCCTTGGCCAGGTCAGGGTAGGCAGTGTGAACCATTTTGCCCTCATTCATTGCTTTGGTGACCTTCTCAAAGACGTCTACCAGGTTGATGAAACCAAATTGGTTGGATCTCATATCTGGAGGTTTCCTATGTCATTATTGATCATTTCTATGAGCATTCGTTCCATGGCTTTGAATATGAGATGGGTGAGACTTATGGGTCTGTAGGTTCCAGGGTATGTAGATGGCCCACCTTTGTGCAAATGGATGACTGTTGCTGTTTTCCATTCATGAGGCATGAATACTGTTTGGAGGTTCCAGTTAAATAGTAATAGAATGGGGCCTGATAGATCATGTTTCATGCTATTTGGAAGGCACCCTAGGATATCGTCTGGGCCCATTGATGCAGTGGTTTCAGTCTTACTGGACCTGTTCTTTAGTGATAGTAGATGGATTTATATCCAATGGTATTTCCTAAGGGAAGGTTAATGGGGAGAGAGGGTAAAATTGGGGCTAAATTTGTTGGCCACTAGGTTTGCTATATCTTCTGGCTCAGAATAGGTGGCTCTATTTACAATGAGCTCTGCACACAATTGTGAATTGCCTTTGAGGTTGCACACATACCTAAAGAATGCCTTGTGGTTGTCTTTGGCCTGGGAGGCCAAATTTACCTCAAATTTGGCTTTGGTAGACTTCACTTGTCCCCTGAGTTATTTGTTTAGTTTGATGAGAGTGCTTTTATCCTGCTGGATACTGCACCTCCTAATTTTTGCTATGGTTTTCTTCCTTCTGTTATACAGCCTATTGATGTTGTGATTCCATCAGGGTGGCTTGTTTTTTGAGTTAGGAGGAGGTCAGTTTCGAGTGCTGTACCACAGGTCTTAGTGATGGGACCTTTCTGGTCAGAATATACTTCTCTGAAGTCAAGTCTCATGTAAAAGGCCTTTGGCTGACTAAGTTTGCTGATGACTACAAGCTGGGGACAATCACTGAATCACCCATGATGTAGCTATTCTTCAGAAGGGTCTGACTCAGACAAATGAATAGTGCCAGAGCCATTGCCTAAAACTAAATGCAAAACATGCATAATCATATCCTCTGGGAAGTGAAATACTCCTGCAAATTACAATATTTATAATGCACCCATGAGAGTGGGCTCAGAGGTAAGAGATCTGTGTACACAGATAGATAGTAGCCTGAACTTTGACTGCCATGTATCCACAGTAGTAAGGAAGTCCTTCTATGTGACACAGCTTATAAGTAAAGGCACGGCATCTAGATCCGAAGAAGGTATAATTCCACTGCACTCAGCCCTTGTCAAACCAATAATTGAGCCAATGCACCTTTCACCTTTTGACATGCACTTTACCAGGCACTTGAAACAGCTGGAGTGGCCTCAGAGGTTGCTTACAAAAAATAGAGGGTGTAAACATATCCTATGTGAATTGACTAAAAGCCCTATTCCTTTACTCTGTCTCTAACCAACTATTAAGGGGTGGTGTATGCTTAACCTACAAGGCTCTCTCAAATCCTGTCCTGATGGAACTATTACATGTTCACAAGACAAACTGGATGAGGACCACCTGATCTAAAGATCTAAACCTAATCTGTGACATGAGCTAAACATACTGGAGAGACGGATAAGTGTGTCAGAGATTACCCCTTCTCTGGAACAGGCTTCCTATTCACGTAAAGCAGAGCCCTTCCCAGGCCCTGTTCAAATACAGTCTGGATCAATGGATGGGGAACATGAATTCATTCCTGGGGTGGTGTCCATGTCCTTATGGACAGGGGCAGTCTGTAGAATACTCAGAGGCAATGCACAAACCTAAGGCATCCTCCAGGCCCTATTGATCGAAATTTGGGGAATAATGGCTGGACTTATAAGGGCTCCTCAGTTGTCAGTCTAATGATCTCCCATGAACCTATGAACACGTTAGAAATATGCTATGGGACTTGTAGCAACTGCACAAAACAAGACTGAAAAAGGAGGAAATTCGCTTAAAAAAACAAAGGTAATGGCCATTAAAGAAATAAATGATAAATGCCAACTCCCATTACCCAGAAGGAAAGCACATAGTACTGTCTTGATCAATAAAAATGGAATCTAGCAAAAGTGTGAAAAATATTCATGTGTTTTCTGATAGTCCATTAAAACATTTTTGCAACTCTTCATGGCAGAGGGTAACACATACCAAGTACTGAGAGGAGTAAAGGGATGTCATATCTGTAATATGGATGTAGTAAAGGGGTGGAGAGTAACTCCGTGCAATGAGGAATTATAGCAGCAAGTTGTGGGAGGAGAGGCAATGAGCTGGACTGAGAAGGTCAAGATTTACTGCTGTTGTAATCATGTCAGATTTGTGAAGATGGCACCTAGGACCTGGTGACAAATGTTTAAGACAGACGGCATGCAGGTTACAGCACAGAACTGGGAATGATTATTCTATGAGACAGGAATGGATGGATGCATATAATATTAAGAATTTATATGGCAGAGAATTTGGAATAAGTACAGAATAGGACAGGAAATGGGTGTGACATTGGGATTGGTAAGTCAAAGCTTTAGGAATGGGTAGCATATAGTCTTTGAAATTAATACAGTGTAGGACTGGGAATTGTTATGGCACAGAATGAGGAATAGCTAGTGTCTGGTGCAAAGGAATAGGTAAGACATAGCTTTTGGAAAGAGTAGGATGTCAGCTTTGGAATGAATAAAATATAATAGTGGTAATTCATGTGACGCAGAAATAGGAACATCTAGTGTCCATTGTAAACTGCTTTTATATCCCAAACACACTTCTGAGTTATTAGTTCCTGAATGTTAGAAAAGGTACGCCTAGCCAAAAGGCTACAAACATACACACACACACACACACACACACACACACACACACACACACACACACACACACACACACACACACACACACACACACACACACAAGCATTGCCAGCACCATGCATCACAAGTATTGCTAGGCAGATGCATCACATGCATTGCTAGCCCCATGCATCACAAGCATTGCTACCACCATGCATCACAAGCATTGCTAGGCACATGCATCACAAGCATTGCTAGAGCCATGCATCCCAAGCATTGCTAGGCACGTACATCACAAGCATTGCTAGCACTATGCATCACAAGCATTGCTAGTCACATGCATCACAAGAATTGATAGCACAATGCATCACAAGCATTGCTAGGTACGTGCATCACAAGCATTGCTAGAGCCATGCATCCCAAGTATTGCTAGGCACGTACATCACAAGCATTGCAAGCACTATGCATCACAAGCATTGCTAGTACCATGCATCACAATCATTGCTAGCACTATGCATCACAAGCATTGCTAAGCACATGCATCACAAACATTGGTAACCGTGTGCATCACAAACATTGCTAGCACCATGAATCACTGGCATTGCTAGGCATATGCATCATAAGCATTGCTAACACCATGCATCACAAGCATTGCAAGTCACATGCATCACAAGCATTGCTAGCACCATGCATCACAAGCATTGCTAGCACCATGCATCACAAGTATTGCTAGGCAGATGCATCACAGGCATTGCTAGCCATGTGCATCACAAGCATTGCTAGCACCATGCATCACAAGCATTGCTATGCACATGCATCACAAGCATTGCTAGCAACATGCATCACAAGCATTGCTAGCACCATGCATCACAAGCATTGTTAGGCATGTGCATCACAAGGATTACTAGCACCATGCTTCACAAGCATTGCTAGCACCATGCTTCACAAGCATTGCTAGCACCATGCTTCACAAGCATTGCAAGGCATGTGCATCACAAGCATTGCTAGGCATGTGCATCACAAGCATTGCTAGCACCATGCATCAGAAGCATTGCTAGGCAGATGCATCACAAGCATTGCTAGGCATGTGCAAGCATTGCTAGCACCATGCATCACAGGCATTGCTACGCACGTGCATCACAAGCATTGCTAGCACCATGCTGCACAACCATTGCTAGGCAAATTCATAACAAGCATTGCTAGGCATGAGCATTACTAGTACTGCTAGCACCATTTATCACAAGCATTCCTAGGCATGCGCTTCACAAGCATTGCTAGCAGCATGCATCACAGGCATTGCTAGGCACATGCATAACTAGCATTGCTAAGCACGTGCATCACAAGCATTGCTAGCACCATGCATCACAGGCATTGCTATGCACATGTATCACAAGCATTGCTAGCATCATGCATCACATGCATTGCTAGGCACATGCATCACAAGCATTGCTACCACCATGCATCACAAGCATTCCTAGCACCATTCATCATAAGCATTGCTAGGCATGTGCATCACAAACATTGCTAGCACCATGCATCACAGGCATTGCTAGGCACATGCATCACAAGTATTTCTAGCACGATGCATCACAAGCATTGCTAGCACTATGCATCACAAGCATTGTTAGCACCATGCATCACAAACATTGCTAGGCATGTGCATCACAAGCATTGCTAGCACCATGCTTCACAAGCATTGCTAGGCACATGCATCACAAGTATTTCTAGCAAGATGCATCACAAGCATTGTTAGTACCATGCATCACAAGCATTGCTAGGCACATGCATCACAAGCATTGCTAGGCACATGCATCACAAACATTGTTAACCATGTGCATCACAAACATTGCTAGCACCATGAATCACTGGCATTGCTAGGCATATGCATCATAAGCATTGCTAACACCATGCATCTCAAGCATTGCAAGTCACATGCATCACAAGCATTGCTAGCACCATGCATCACAAGAATTGCTAGCACCATGCATCACAAGCATTGCTAGCACCATGCATCACAAGTATTGCTAGGCAGATGCATCACAGGCATTGCTAGCCATGTGCATCACAAGCATTGCTAGCACCATGCATCAGAAGCATTGCTAGGCAGATGCATCACAAGCATTGCTAGGCATGTGCAAGCATTGCTAGCACCATGCATCACAGGCATTGCTATGCACATGCATCACAAGCATTGCTAGCACCATGCTGCACAACCATTGCTAGGCAAATTCATAACAAGCATTGCTAGGCATGAGCATCACTAGCACTGCTAGCACCATTTATCACAAGCATTCCTAGGCATGCACTTCACAAGCATTGCTAGCAGCATGCATCACAGGCATTGCTAGGCACATGCATAACTAGCATTGCTAAGCATGTGCATCACAAGCATTGCTAGCACCATGCATCACAGGCATTGCTATGCACATGTATCACAAGCATTGCTAGCATCATGCATCACATGCATTGCTAGGCACATGCATCACAAGCATTGCTACCACCATGCATCACAAGCATTCCTAGCACCATTCATCATAAGCATTGCTAGGCATGTGCATCACAAACATTGCTAGCACCATGCATCACAGGCATTGCTAGGCACATGCATCACAAGTATTTCTAGCACGATGCATCACAAGCATTGCTAGCACCATGCATCACAAGCATTGTTAGCACCATGCATCACAAACATTGCTAGGCATGTGCATCACAAGCATTGCTAGCACCATGCTTCACAAGCATTGCTAGCACCATGCATCACAAGCATCATTAGTACCATGCATCACAAGCATTGCTAGGCACATGCATCACAAGCATTGCTAGGCACGTGCATCACAAGCATTGCTAGGCACATGCATCACAAGCATTTCTAGGCACGTGCATGATAAGCATTGCTAGGCACATGCATCACAAGCATTGCTAGCACCATGAATCACAGGCATTGCTAGGCACATGCAGCATAATCGTTGCTAACACCATGCATCACAAGCATTACCAGGCAGGTGCATCACAAGCATTGCTAGCACCATGTATCACAAGCATTGCTAGGCACATGCATCACAAGCATTGCCAGGCAGGTGCACCACAAGAATTGCTAGCACAATGTATCACAAGTATTGCTAGGCATATGCATCACAAGCATTGCTATCACCATGTATCACAAGCATTGCTAGGTGCATGCATCACAAGCATTGCTAGGCACATGCATCACAAGCATTGCTAGGCACATGCATCACAAGCATTGCTAGGCACATGCATCACAAGCATTGTTAGCACCATGCATCACAGGCATTGCTAGGCACTTGCATCGCAAGCATTGCTAGCACCATGCATCACAAGCATTGCTAGCACTATACATCACAAGCATTGCTAGCACCATTCATCACAAGCATTGCTAGTAACGTGTATCTCAAGCATTGCTAGCACCATGCATCACAGGCATTGCTAGCACCATGCATCAAAAGCATTTTTAGGCACATGCATCACAAGCACCAAATGAAGGTGTGTTGGTGCTCAACAGATCAAATCCAAAGAAAAAATGCACCAAAAGGACCATGGAAAACTCCTTTTAATGAATAAAAGCAAATAAAAGACCAGTATACAGTCCAAATACACAGTGTTTCATGTTGAGTGCTTTCATCAATGAATTGACTTCATCAGGTTCTGAGGAAGTCCCCTATTACTTGAAGGAAGAAAGCGCTTAACCTTTGTTATTTGTTTCAATAAAATCGTTGTTGGATCTGCTTCATGTTCCATCACTGGCTTACTGGTTCTGTGGTTTGGTATTCGTAGTGGTTAGTGACAAAATATAGTACATCTTTATATACTAAGATCAGTAAATATTACTTATTAGTGCTTAGAAGCTATTACATGTTGGTGACTAAACAAAACAGATTTGCCAAACCATAGTGTTTACGCAATCCTGGATTTGTTAACTATTATGTAATATTTTTCTTATTAGTTTGGATTTGAATGAACTGCCCTTAAAAAAACAAAAGTATGCATTTTGCGCTGATGTATTTGTATGTTTTAGGTTTACATACCTTTGTTTGTAAGGTTAACATGAAGTTAATGGTTGATTCTGTGAGTACAGCACCTTATGTTTTGATAAAAAACATATTCTTTTTCTGAAACAGTAATGCAAATTTTAATTTATTTGGAGATTATGTGAACAGAATTTGAGAAAATTAGAGAAAAGTACATGTAGACAGTTTCAAGATAATCTTATCCCTATAGAAATGTCAGTTCTAAATAGGTTAATTAATAGGGCAGACCTTTATATCACTAATGCAGACAGAATATTTACTATCATTACATCAGACTGGGGGAAGTATATTTACAGTATGGAACAAGTTGTGAATAGTACTGAATGTTGCAGTAAATCTATTGAGAGTCCTATAGAGCAATATACAAACTATGTGGGCAGTGTGTTATATGAATTGTGTTATCAGGGCCCATTAATGCTGAAGGATACCACTTGTATTTCATTGTCTACACAAATTGTCAATCCTGTTTGATGTGCTGAAAATGCATAAAAATCCCTTTAATCCACCTATTTATCCTTTTATTTCAGGACACATAAATGTAACACACAACAGGTGAATGGTGCACCTTTACCAATCAGGGTGGCATTGCAAATATATTGGCTGATAAATTCAGCTCAAACTTTACCCCCACCCCCCACCCCCAGTTCCACCAGGTGATTGAACACATGATTATTTTATTAGATAAACTTTTCAAAACGTAGTAATGCATAAAGTGCCGTGATTATGATCAAAATTGAGGGCAGCACAGGCTTGTTCCTGTTAAGCACTTTTCTGATGTCAGAGGGATACTTAATTTTTCATTAAACATCCCCCACTAATGTCAGGCTTGAGCTTCATGCTAGAATATTAACAATCAGTCAGCAGTTATCACAGAGGTGTAGTAAGTAGCTGTTAACCATGTCATTCAGCATTCCAAAAAAACTGAATGAAATGTTTTACAGCTTTTAACGCTGTTTATTCTTCCTGCTGCTTTCCTGTGCTGGACACACTCTGTGTGGTAGTAGTAAGTGCTTTGCAGGTTTCCATGTTGTAAACACAGCTTTCCTACACTGTTTTCTTTGACTTTTGTAGTACCTATGAGCAGGTAATGTTCCATACATTGCAAATAATTATGATAATGTATTACTGATCAGAACCCAGCATGCTTTGTGTTCTCATCATACTTGTGAAGATTTGCTTTGCTCTTAAAGTGGATTTCTTGACATCTGTGTTACAAACATACAGCAAGCCAATCACATATGAAGACCCAATATAATCTTCTGTGTTAGCATTTTCACAAGTCTGTGTCAGATCACCAGTGAATTTATTGAACCTTTCGGTTATGTACCCTAAAGTGTTACTGCTCAAGCTCATAGTCTAAACAAAAAACTCCACACCTTTCAAGCTCTCCTTACTCTGGAGAATGTAGACATCTGTTCCATGAATTAGACTTGTTTAAAGCCATAGAAAGTACACTGGCTGTGCAAGGTTAAAGTGCCTTCTGCACATTTAGACCAACAACAGCACAAACTGGGATCAAAGGTGAAGGTGCATCGATCTACTTTAGCAACTAATATACCTTCAGGTTGGTTAAACAGGATATCATTTAGCTCATCTAAGTGCAAGTCACCATTGTTAAGGTTCCTCACCATATCATGACAAGCTACAGGTCACCAGCTATGTCCCTAGAGTCTTGCGACTCTTACTTAAACCTGTTAGAGGTGCTCACCAGCCAACCCAACACTCTATTCATGTTTGACTTTAAGTACCCCTCTATAGACTGAAAATGTACACTGCCTCAAACTCACAGCCACAATGCTTGCTGGACTTTATTAACACAAGCATACAGTGCATGCTCCAACCAGAGGGTCAGGCATACTGGATCTGGTTCTCACTAATACTGGACAGTTTTGCACCCCCCCCCGCCACCATGTCATGTCCTCACTAGTGAGGTCAGATCACAAAAATGTCTCAACTGAAGTAAAATCAACCAGGAAAGCTACATCCTATTAAGTGACAGGGTAAAAGAGTGCATACTGCCTATCTTGACCTGGCCAAGGCACTCGATACCCCCACTCAGGTATTATTGTCAAGCTTGTTCAGCATGAACCCCTACATAACTCACTCAATTGCTTGCTGGCTTACAGACAGGACCCAAGAAGTCAGGATCAGTGAGACTAACTGCACCAAAGGATCAGTCACCAGAAGACCACCCCAGGATTCTGTGCTGGGCCTGCTCCTGTTTGGCATCTCCTTCTTGGAAGTAAGAGATAAAGTTCAAGGGTCTTGGCTCACGATGATCACAGATGACTGTATGTTGGGAGCTATTATAGATTCTTCCAAGGCACCAACATCTTGTAAGAGGTTTTAACACAGACAAATGACTGGTGACAAAGCCATGGCCTAAAACGTAATGCCAAAAAATAACTTATATGCCCTTTGGGAAACTGTCAGCCCAAGTTAATTATTCTATTGATAAAACACACTAAGAGTTGACCCTGTAGTAGGGGATTTGGGAACATATGTAAACATCAATCTGGCCTTTGACCAACATGTAGCTAAGATAATAAGAAAATCATTTTATGTTGCCCAACTTGTAGGTAAGGGTATGGCATATAGGTCAAAGGAAATTACAGTACCACTCAACTCAGCCCTTATCAGACTGATCATTGAATATAATGTCCCCTTTGGCATGTATCCAACCAGACACGTGCAACAGTTGGAACACCCACAAAGGTTTTACACATGCAGAATTCAGGGCATGAATACCTTGTTCTATGGTGGTCATCTAAAGGCTGTGTCTCTGCATTCAGTCTCCTACAGGCTGCTGAGAGGGGATCTTTGCCTGGCTTACAGGGCTTCCTCAGATTCAGCCTTGCTGGATCTGTTGCACATGTGCAAAACAAACACTACCAAAAACACTAGATCCAAGAATATGAACTTCACTTGTGACATAAATAGAACATACTAGAGACAGATATTTGTGCAACGGATCTCTGTATTAATGGAATAGGTTCCCCATTCATATAAAACAGAGTTCATCCTTGATCTTATTCAAAAGAAACCTTGACAACTGGATAGCAAATTGTAAATTTCCCCCTAGTCTGGTCCCCATGTACCTTATGGACAGAGGCCCTCAATAAGAAAAGTATTATCCTAAATAACCCCTCCCCTACAAATCCTTAGTTACCTACTAATATGACCCTCCATATCGACACCCATACCATTTGACACCCAAATAGTTTAAGCTACGTGGGTAGGCTTGTAAGGACCCCAGTGGTCATTAGCCTAGTAACAGCCTACAAACCTATGAACCTAAGTAGAACAGAGTTATGCTAGTAACTGCTGATATTATATCTTTACATACCAACATCAATAATAATCAAGGGGTAGAAGCCACTGAATCTACTTATTAAACCAAAATTGATTTGTGAAACCATAGCTTTCATGCATTCTTGAATTTGTTAGCCATTGTGCTAAAGTTTAAAGTCTTTTTATCTAACGGTGATAGGTCTCAGGCGAATAAAGGTATAGCAATGGGTAAAAGCATGGCATCAACATACTCTAATTTATTTGCTTCTTATTGGGTAAAGCAGCATCATTTTAAATTATCTGCTTTCAAACATAGCATTTAAGAAATGCTTTATTCATGGTGCATTTTTATATGGCAAAATATAGTGGACAAATTGGGTTCATCTCAAAATGCAACAGATGAAAATGGATAAGGTCATGAGATTTCCTTTAATAATAGGAAGGGCAGTGCATGTGTTTTTTAAGTATGATAGTATATTAAAATATGTACTTCTATTTAACTTACATTTACTGGAAACAATTAGAGAAGTATATATTTTTGCATTATACTAGCCCTGTTCCACACATACTAAAAAAAGAATTCCAAGAAACCAGTTAGTAAGACCAAGAATATTTTTGTCACATCATGAGCAGTGTTATGTATATGCAGTGGATATGATACAGAGAGTTTTCTGACAGAGGCTGGCCTTTATATACATTAATGGAAGCATCTGAAACCATTGAAGACAGAATATTTAAAATCTATGTTGAGTAGACTACCAAATAAGAACTGTAAGGTTAAAGATATGGAAAGTAGTTCTGAGTTATTATTCATTATTATATGAGATATTTAATGTTTTGAAGAAGTATGGAGGATTTAAACAATAAAACACTTAGAAGTGGTGTGGAAAAGAGTCCACAGTTGATTTTTAATAAAGGGATAAACTTGAAGTAATTAAGGAATAGAAAACATTTACATTCACAGTTGGCAGGTGGCACTTTCAAGTGGTGTAGTTGAAATGTGTACAAATATATTACCATAAGGGAATTACTTTTCAATGCCCCATCACTGACAGACCATTTAAACTGTGTTGTCTTTGTACATGCAGATCTGTATTTGTTATGTATTTTGCCTGGATCCTTTTATATGGGAAGACAGAGAGAATCCCATGATAAAAGGTGCAGGAACCTTTGCACAACATTAAAATGAAGAGTATTACTAGCAGTGCTTTGCAGAAGCATATTATGATCTGTGATTATGATCATTATTTTAAATGTATAGGTTCCAATGTACTGAGATACAAAAAAAGCTTGGGTAGGACATGCACAATGAATTATTATACCTGGATATAAAACGTCAAAATGTTTTAGCCACCCATGTCCCAGCAGGACCTAATGAACTACTCTGTTTGAATCATGTTCTTAAGAGAAAAACAGTTCATTAATTAATTTAATCAAGTGATTTAAGTGATTGTATGCTTTTAAATACATGGCATGGTCAACAGTATGTTTATTTTTTTTTCTTGATTATAACCCTATTTAAAGCGTTATTTGCATGCATTACAAAACTTAGGTTGGGTAATTAACTGTATGAATTTTGGATCCCTGTCATATGATAGAAACCTCATTTGACTGAAACGCTTTTGATTAAAACTATAAGACTGAAATTTCAAAAGACTGAAAAGTCAATTGACTGAAACCCATAAGACGGAAACCCATAATACTGAATTTCAACATATTAAATTGTAAACTGGACCATATAAAACCAGCCTAGGTGGGGGCTATGCCCTCCACACCCCCAATGTGGGGGGCTGCACCCCCAACACCCCCTAACTATATATACTAACTCCAGGATTGCACTACAGTGGGGAAAAGGGCATATACCTTTTACGTACCTTACAGTAGTCTACATGCTGCCACTATTATGCCCTTTTCCCCGATGTAGTGCGATCCTGGAGTTAGTATATATAGTTAGGGGGGTGGGGGGTACAGCCCCCCACATAGGGAGGTGTGGGGGGCATAGCCCTCCACCTAGTCTGGTTTTATATGGTCCAGTTTAAAATTTAGTATGTTGAAATTAAGTATTATGGGTTTCAGTCAAATGAGGTTTCCATCATATGATAGGGATCCATGAATTTTACATTCACTTCAGTAGTAGTCATCATTTTTCAGATTGTGACATAACAATGTTTGGAGTTTGCCTAAAATTCCAGAATACTGTTGGTAGAATGCCTTTCAGCTTTATCTCACAGTGCTGCTGGAACTTTCCTTGGAACATGTCCAGGTTTGTGTGCTGTACAAAATTACTGTTTGTACCAGTGTCATATGACTGGTAATATCGTGGGATCCATTTGAACATGTCACCCTCCTAACAAACCTCTTAGACCAATAAATAATTATTCCTAACTATGAAACAAATTATCACTTTTCAAATGCATGAAATAAATAATTTTCACCATTCTAAACTTCTAGCAAATTAAATGATCCAACATTGAATGAGTTTTTATTCTATATAAACAGTGAATTGTGTATGTTTCCTTCATCTGCAAATAGGCAATTTTGGTAAACAATGTTCTGTATATGTAAGCGACATACACTTGACAGATTCAGCTTATTTTCTTTTATCCAGTGCACTTCAAATATTTGTGTGGGCAATATTACACTCTGACTCAATGTCTAATGTAACAAATGGGTATCTTGAGCTTTCCTGACCAAGTTATCAATGAATTCTTAGGGTTCACTTAGGGTTCAAGCTCATTCTCAGTGTGTACTCTATCTACAGCTGTAGCATTTACAGATGAAAAATGTCACAGATCTTCTCCACAATATGCATGGTTTTCAAATGTAGATGCTTTATTTTCAGATTAAGGAACATACACAATTCAGTTTTAGACAGAACAGAAACTCATTCAATATTTTACACACTTTAAGAAAATGATTTCTCTTTCACCGGCTTTTCCATAATTGGTGCTCTGTAGGTTAATTGTTTCCTACAGCCACGGCGCATGCATAACTTATCAGAGAAACATGGGTCTTTTTATCTTTGTTTTTGCAAAAATTCTCATTTCCTTTTAAAGACACTTGTACATACTTCAAACTCTACATCCAGTTGTTAAAGTTGATATGAAGGAACTTTTCTGACTTTGTATACATATGTTGCTTTATCTGATAATAAATCTGTTCCTTGTAACAATCAGCCTGAGTTTGCTCAGTTCAAATTCGACAAAGTCACGACTCATACTAATTGATCACATAACTCGCTAAACTCGCAGCATTTAGCTTAGTTGTTTACTTCAGTAACATAAGTGTCAATACTTTCCATGGATCTTGTGGACAGTTGAAGAACAAATGGTAGATGTATGTCATATTGTTTCTTAGAGCACAATAATTCTAAAACTCCTGTCTCATCTTAAGTGCTTTTGCCCTCTATAGCACTTTAACTGCTTTCCCTGCTGCCTGGAGAAACAAGGCAAATCATACCTTCTCAGGCTTTGCAACTGTTAATGAGCAAGACTGAACTTCTGGATACACAGGTTCCAGTTTTCAGACCAAATGACTTATAAAAAGAGATTTTGTAAAGGTTGTAGTTCTGCCATGTCTCAAAAAATCATACTAATCGTTTAACCTCACTTCTGATGCCATGTGGCAAGTGGGCCCGTTATTGAAGAAATAATTGATGGACTTGAGATGTACTGTGAATTGAAACTTCTACTTTCCTGTCTGCACAACAGTACAGAAAACTGTCTCACATTTTGATTATCTTGCTACTTTAGGTTTTAAAGATACTAAACAGTTAAACAAATGGACAATATGTTGCAACTTTTTAGACAATATTTACAGAAGCCTCTTCTGATTCTGAGATGTGGAAGCAGGTTAATAAAGTCATAGCAATGGTAGTTCATCATCATCATCATCACCATCATAATCGCCATCATCACCATCGTCATCATCACCATCATCATCATCATCATCACCACCATCATCATCATCACCATCATCATCACCATCACCATCAACATCATCACCATCATCATCAACATCACCATCACCATCATGATCATGATCATGATCATCATCATCATCATCATCATCATTATCAACATCATCACCATCATCATCACCATCATCATCATCATCATCATCCCCATCATCATCACCATCATCATCACCATCATTGTCATCACCATCATCATCATCCTTATCATCATCATTCACCATCACCACCGTCATCTTCATCATCCCCATCATCATCACCATCATCATCATCAACACCATCATCCTAATCATCATCATCATCATCATCACCATTCACACCATTTCTGGTATTTTTTTCAATATGGTGTTGGTGTCTTGCATCAACTGACACCACCTCTCTTGATTCTGTGCCACTCTCCTTCCATCTTTGACAGGCCTACCTTACTGTCTCAGGTCTTCTCTCATGTGAGCTGTTCATTTTAGGATGGATGCTCCCATTTCCACTTGCCTTCTTCCTGTGTCTTCCAAATCTCCTTTAATAGATCATTTTCTGCTTCCTTGTACATCTGCCTGAAACATCATAATATCTCCTCTCCTCTTTGACTTTCTCTGTAATTGGAGCTACTTTAGCTTGTGTCCTGCCACCTGTCTTGGGCACATCATCACTATCACCTCTAAATTCTTCAACTGCTGTACCTTCAGTGTCCATGTTTGTGTGCTGTACAAAATGAATGTTTGTACCACTGTTTTATACACCTTTATTTTCAGATACTTTGGCAGACTTCTGTTATATACTACCCATGGCACTCTCTGCCAGTTGGCTGCAGCCTCTCTGATTCTACCTTTGACCTCCTCATTCAGACTTGTCTTCTCCTCAACTACTATCCCAAGATACCTCAAGCTGTTAACTTGTTCCTCTTTCTTCCTTTCTATCTCAGTTTTCAGGTTCTTCTGATTTCTCCCATTTGCTGCCATGACAACTGTCTTATCTGTACTCAATTTCATCCCACGTGCCTTCAGTTTTGCATGTCATTCTCCAAACCTTTGATAAAGTTCTTGTTCAGAATCTACCTGTAATGCCACATCATCAGCATACAGCAACTTTGTTGATCTGACCCCCCCCAGTCTGTTTGATAATGTAGTACATCACCAGTATGAACACCAGTGGGCTCAAAGCTCAACCCTGTTGCATACCCACTCCCACTATGAACCCCCTGTATGAGTCTGAACACTAGATATTCTTTGCATTGGTTTATATTCTCATTGCATTTATCAATAAATGAGGGCCTATTGCCATGGTTATTAACTTTCCTACTATCTCTTTTACCAGATTGGTTGATATGGGTATCCTGAGGCAATGTAGAAACTGCCTCATATTTACTGACAACTAGCTAATTCTCAAACAAATGGATATGGTATGCCAGACATATATTTATAAGATGTCATTGGAGGCAAAGCTCTCTCATAAAACCACTCCTAAAGTCAGTCAGGTTGTCAGTAGTACACATGCTGTACCCATCACATACAGTTCAAAGCAAACACATAGACTCACATATCTTGATGCACTTAAATGTAACCTTCCTAACCCTCAAAGACCTCCTAGATGAAGTACACATAAAAAAATGCCCTCAACATCCCAAATGCACTCCTTCAAAACAACACCCACATCAACACATAGAGTCACATCTCATGGGGCCTCTACTTCTAAACCCCATAAGGCAAGTCACCACACAATCCAACATTCTGGTCATTGGATACTCCATCATGAGACACACTGATGTCCCTCTCACCATGCTGAGTAAGGCGAAAGTCATAGAGAGTTTATCAGGGACCAGGATCCACCACATTATTTATTTATTTATGTTTGTTTGTTTGTTTGTCTTTTTTTAATCGGGTAAGTCCAACTGAGCCAAAAGCCCATTTTCAGTGGAGACCTGAGGGGGAAAGCTTCAAAAATTAAAGAAATAGCAAAAATACACAACTGTACAAGTTAACTTACACAAGTGCAAAGATCAAATATTATACAATTTAAATTTAACACTTGCATAAAATTTGGTATTTTATACAGAACAGAGACAGAGCTGAGTAATTAATAGAAGTTGAACTATTTACATAAGTCTAAAACACACGTTAGCATACATGGCAGTATCACATTGTGTTACTGGGAACAAGAGTTATTGCTATTTACCTAGAATATATGTACAGTAAAGCTGCTGAAAGTGTTTCACTTGGTTAACTAGAGTTATTTCAATCTAATTACATTAAAGATATAAAATTTAAGGTGGAGAGAGGTGAAAGAGGTGGGTGTGATTAGGTTGGGTCATGGCATGAGCCGGGGCTAGACTTTGCAAGGAAGTTTTTCAGTTATTTTTGAAGCTGTTTGTGTGTTAGATATTGTAAATATTTAAGGGGATTTGTTCCAGGCTTGGGCCTCTATGCTTTTGTAGAATAGTTTGCCTGTGCTGTTACTGGGTTTCCTGATGTCAAGAAGGTGATGACTGGAGCTACGGAGAGTGTAAGTAGGAATACAGAGGGAAACTAATGAGGAGAGGGAAGGGAAGGCTGAAGGCTTATTGAGTAAGGAGTGAGGGATTCGAAGCTGAGATAACAGGACTAATTGGGGGAATTCAAGCCATTGGAGTAGTTTAGGGTGAGGCAGGGAAGGAGGAAAGCATGTGCCAGAGAAACTTTGGAGTATGAAGTTAGGAATATTTTGTTTCTATAGAGTAAACCCATTTATTAGGTGTCTTTGATACATGATTGAATACGGAGGTCGAATTTATGTTGGTCATTGATTATGGTACCTAGGGGCTTAGTGTGTGATTTATGTTTGATTATAGTGTTATCAAGAGATGAGATGGTGAAGATGGTTTTGTGATGGGAAAGAGATTTAGGAATGAAGAGAAGGAGGGTTTTTTTTGGGGGGGTTAGGATGAGCTAGTTATCGGTTAGCCATTTTTTGATGGGGAGAGAAGAGTTTTGAGTAACAGAGTGAAGATGAGTGATGTTATCAGAAAAGGAGATTAGAGTAGAGTCATCAGCATATTGTATAACAGAGGAGGTGCTGAGCAGAGGTTGTTAGTAAAGATGTTAAAAAGAGGAGGACCTAGATTGGGGGTCACCTGTTTGAATAGGTAAGAAAGGAGAGCAGCAGGTTTGCCATCTGACTGACTGTAACATGTTGGTAAGGTAACTGGTGAAGCAGAGAATAGTGGAGGTGGAGAGGTGGAGATCTGATAGTTTAGTTACTAGTCTAGAGTGTGATACAATATCAAAGGCCTTTGAGAGATCTAGAAGACAAGAAACCAGCTGATTATTATCTCTAGCCTCTGCAACGTTATGGCTGAAAGACAGTAGGGCTGTGGCAGTGCTGTGATGTAGCCTGAAGCCATGTTGAGTGGGACTTAGAAGGTTTTACTGAATTAGGTATTTTAGAAGCTGGTTGTGTATACATTTTTCTAGGATTTTAGAAAGTGGGGAAAGAATGGTTATGGGTCTAAAATTTAGGGATCAGTGGAGATTCCTCCTTTGTGTAGCGGCATGGTGTAGAATGATTTCCAAATGTTCAGGACAGTAGATTCATGGATTGATCTGTTTACATGTATGGAGACAGGGTAGGATACAGAGTCAGCTGCAAGTCTGAGAAAGGGGAGGGTAGGTTATCAGTAGAGGGGGAACATGGTTTTAGTTTACATAGAAGAGATTTTATATAAACAGTGACGACTGGTATAAGAAAAAAGGAGGTGGTATTCATAATAGTGGAGGAGGTGGGGAAATATTGTTATTATGATCAATATGGGTTAGTTTGCAGATCGACTTAATGAAGTGGGAGTTAAGAAGGGTGGCAGTTTCTTGTGGGGTTTTATTTGGGTTTGGGTAAAAGGTAGTAGGACTCTGGTATGCAGGATATTAATGGGGTACCAGAATTTATTGGGGTTAGAGTGGTGGGTGGCATGTGCCTCATAGTAGAATTTTTTCTTATCTTTGTTGATTTGCTTTTTGGTGAGGTTTCTAAGTTCTTTGTATTTTTGGAGTAGCATGGTGGATTTGGTTTTAAGCCATTGTTTCTAGATGCTGTCTGTATTATGCATAAAGGTGTAAGTTTCTTTAGTAAGCCAAGGGGCGTGGTAACCTTTGATCCTAATTTTTCTTATTGGTGCAAGGGAGTTATGTATACCAAGGAATGTAGAGTTGAATTCTAGTACTACATCGTTGAGGAGAAGGTGTTGGAGGTAGGACAAGTTGACTAATAAAAGTCTGTAGTTAAAGGTTTGTGCATCAAAGTTAGAAAGGTTGTGCTAATCTCTGTATAGGTGGGTCCTGGGACTTTTAAGAGAGTATCTTTGCATGTATGTGGGGTGGTGGTCACTTAGGGAGTTGGGTAGAGCGCCAGAGTTATGGTAGAGGTTTGGATCAGAAATAAGAATCCAATCAAGGATAGAGCTATTATTGTTGTTTTTGTTTAAGTGAGTGGGTGTTGTAATTAGTTGATGGAAAACATGGAGGTTAATGCTTAGATGTGGACAGTTGGTAGATGGTTTATTCCAATCAATGTTAACATCACCAAGTATAATTGTCTCACAGGGTATATGGAGTGAAATCAATGGAGTGAAAACATTACACACTCACTGAGGTGAATGGACCACAAGTACCAGTATAACCCAGTCATAGTCCATGTGGGTGTAAATGATCTGAGACGTACCTCCCTAGACTATATGAAGTGAGACATCATGGAGCTCTTGAAATATGTGTCTCAGACTGGTATGAGCCTACCATTGAGCAGCTTTTTACCTTCTCCAAAGATGATGCCACAATATGAAAAAAAAAGATGATTGACACTGGCTTAGTTTCTGGTGTCATTCTAAGGGGTTGCAATATTTGTCAGCATGGAAGGAGATTCTCAACAGAGCCTTCAGCTTTGCCAAGGATGGTCTGCACCTCTCCCCTCTAGGCTTGCAAATATTAGCCAAACCGTTATTCTCCCCCACAGTGCCTTTTTTAGGCAATGCCAAACCAATAGTACTTCTGACATAGCAAATGAAAACCAAGAAAATCTAAAGGTGTTACTGCTCAGTGCAAGCAGTTTAAACATAAAACTCCACTCCCTAGAAGCTCTACTCACCCTAGAGAATGCTGACATCTGTGCAGTCACTAAGACATGGTTTTGTGCTACAGAGAGCACACTGCAATGTAAGGTTATAATGCCTTCCACACATTTAGACCAGCTACTACACAGACAGGGACTAAATGTGTAGGTGTCTCAATTTACATCATAAATAAATACACCTCAGGGCTGGACAAACAGGACAATACATTTGAGCTTCTCCTCATTCGGATAATCATAGGCAAAATCCCATATCACTTTCCTGCAAGCTATAGGCCCCCTGTATGACCCAGATTACCCATAACATGTATTTAATCTTATTAGAAACACTCACCATCAAAACCAATACCATATTCATGGTTGACTTTAATTACCCAAGTATTAACTAGGAATCATATATGACACTAAACGTGCAGGCACAGAGATTCTTCGATTTTGTAAACATACCTCCCTGGACCAGATTATCAATACACTGACCAGGTATGCATACATACATACATACTGGATCTGGGCCTCACTGATATGGGAGAGTGCTGCACTCCTCCTAGTGTAATGTCTTCTCTGTAAGGTCAGATGATAAAATGGTCTGCTTTGAAGTAAAAATAAATCCTATAACCCCGGCTAACCTTGGAATGTTCAGGAACTACTCATAGACTAACATCCCACTATTAAATGATAATTTGGCAAAATTTCAAGCCCCCATAAACCTTTGGAACACTTGCCTATGCGGAACTGTTCACAGAAACCTTACACAATCATGTTAATAGTGCATAAAGGCAGCTGTACCCTCCAGGAAGAAGAACAGAACTAATTCAAAAAACAAGCCCCCCTGGTGGAATCACAACACCAACAGGTTGTATAACAGAAGGAAGAAAACCATGCAAACTTTAGGAGGTGTAGCTCTGAGCAGGATAAAAGCACTCTTATAAAATTAAACAAATACCTCAAGACCAACCATAATTCATTCTTTAGCTATGTCTGCAACCTCAAAGGGCTTTTGGGGAGGCACGTATGTCCCTCATCCCTCTAGGACCAGCAAGTTTTGGCATTTACTTCTCTGAAATCAAGGCCAATGTCAATGGGCTCTTTCTCAGTAAACTGGCAGTTGATTGCAAATTATTAGCAGTTATAGACTCTCCTACTGACACAAGTGATCTCGAAGAAGGGCTGACACAGAGAAATAACTGGTGTCAGAGCCTTGGACTAAAACTAAATGACAAGAAATGCATAATAGTATCCTTTGGCATGACATCTACCCCAGGTAACTATCATATAAACAACACACCCCTAAGAGCTGACCCAGTAGTCAGGGACTTGGTGACACACATAGACAGTAATTTAGCCTTTGACTATCATGTGCCTACAGTAGTGAGAAAATCATTCTATGTTGTGCAACGTATAAACAAGGTAACATCAAGATGCAAGGAAGGCATTATTCCACTGTGTTTGGCATTCATCAGACCTATCATTGAATACAATGCCCCCTTTGGTATGTACCTAACCAGGTATATCGAATAATTGGAACGTCCCACAGAGGTTCCTCACTAAAAGAATAAGGGCCTAAGTAAAATGTCCTATGCAGACCACCTCAAGGCCCTATCCCTGTATTCTGTCTCCTACAGGCTGTTGAGGGGAGATTTATGCCTTGCATATAGGGCATTGTCAGATCCCACTCTGATGTACCTCTTGCATATCCACAAAACAAACAGCACCAGAATTACCCATTCTAAAGACTTAAACCTTGCCTGTGATATAAGTATGACCTGCTGGAGAAATGGGTGTGTATCCCAGAGACACCCCCTTGTATGGAACAGGCTTCTCATCCACATGAAGCAGAGTTCCTCCCTAATCCAATTCAGAAATTCATGGATTCATAGATTGTTACTAGACTAAAGACTCCAGGGGCCATTCTAATACTAGCCAAGTATTAATTTAAATTTGATTTCTCTGTTACTCTGTTACTCTCCATTACCTTTCGTGTCTTAATGAAGCTCCACATCTCCATCTTCAAGGAAGCCTTGGGTTAGCTCTAATTCACTTTCAGACTGAAGGAAACCATCTGAAATGATTCTGGCAACTGATATGGATGTCTTCTGGGAGGTTTCCACTCGAGTTAGGGACTGTATCTGAGGTTTTCTGGGAATACTTGAGATGTGCCATTCTGGAATTGGTCACTAAATAAAGGTAAGTTTAGATGTCCCTGCTTAGGCTGCTATCTCTAGGATTCCTGAGTGATTGTAGCAGAGAAATCTTTATATAGTTTGGACTGAAGTGGCATACCAAAGTGAGTACCAGAGAAGAAAAAGAATACATGGAATGGAAACTAAAATGTACTGATTTAGAAAGTTTAGAAGGAATCCAAAAATTTATAGGTTCAGAATTTTATTGCTTTAGATGTGCAGTTTAGAAGGGATCAAAAGAAAATTGTTAAGATGATTTAAAACTGTGTGTTTAGATTGTTATGATTTTATGTGTACAGCTTAGAAGAAATCAAAAGAAAATTGTTAAAATGATTCAATGAGTGTAGATGCAGGAAATGTAAGCAAAAGGCTGCAGGGTAGGGTTAAACAATCACTGAATATTTAACTTCAAATTTGTAGGTGCAGTGAAAAATAAACTGCTCACATCATATAGTTTGGCTTTTTACAAAGGCATCTTTTAGAAATTGTAAACATAGGAATCAGGTACCATACTCTTAACACAAGGAAACATTGATTGGCATCATACTAACAATTCTGCAATAAGTGCCATGCAATCCAAGTCTTTCCCAATTTGTTTAGTGACCATTCCCTTATTCTTTCAGTCTGGGACCATACAACCCCAAACTTCCTTCAAATTATGTTGCCAACAGAACTATTTCAGAAATTTCAGATGATGCACACTTCGCAGAACTTCATCTTGTTCCAATAAAGCCCTATTCATCTTCACTAACACTTTACCCATCACCCAAAATATCTTGTATCCACTTAAAACCAGAAGGCAAAAGGTCTAGAAAGTACCATGGCTAATCCTCCAAATGTCCAGCCTTTTAAAGACCAGAGCCAATGACTAGTAACAGTGGAATCAAAACCCTGACAATCAAGTTAAGCACTTCCTCTACTAACACCTGGGAAAATAAGCTACAATCACCACTTATAAAACCAAAGCAGATCACTGCAAAGACTTATTCTCAACTTGCAAATCCTAAGCATATCTGAACATAGTTAAAGACCTATCAGGCCATGATATATTTAATACCAAAAAAAAAAATTATCCACAAAACATCCAAAATATACCACCTGCTACTATACATATGAACAGACAGAATATTGCAAACCCACCAAAAAGTAACCTCAACGCATTCCACAATACCACCTTACCCACCTGAAATACTACATATATTTCTGGATTGCCCCTGCTTCTACTTCAGAGCCATTACAAAAAAAGGAAAAAAAAAAGAAAATGTAGACAAACGTTCTTCCAATGTGAAAACTCACATTTACAAAGTACATCATCCACTTTCTAAAACTAGGGAAACATCTGCTAGCATTTGAAATGCAACACATTTTTAATCTTTCCTTAACAACACAAACTGCACCACAGATCCTGAAACTACATTACATTATTCCACTTTCAAAAATATATAGTCCTCAAAACTGGTTAATTCTACAAAGTATCTTAACTTATTCTCAAGATTTATGCATAATACTTAGGTGGTATGGCGGTAGCATTGTTACCTCACAGCAAGAGGTTCTCCCGTTTGATTCGCCGCTGGGCTTGGGAGTGCCTTCTGTGTGGAGTCTGCATGTCCTCCCCACAGTTGGGTAGCATTCAAAAGACATGCGTGCATAAATGGGCGTGCCTTCGTTGAAGGTTGGGCGTCGAGCTGTCACCCCGGCATTTCGTAAAAATCTACTGCCAATCATTAGTGGACCGGAGTTCCACTGTGGCGACCCCTTACTGGGAAAAAGCCGAAAGACAAACAACAACAACTTAAAAACTCATCAAGAAAGACCAAAGATGGTAACTCTCGTGTGAAATCTTACATAATAGCCTCACTACAAATAACATTATTTCAAAAATTATAGAACATGTTAATTGTTTATAAGACTAGTATAAATCAAAGCTAATGGAACTTTATATTCAAAGGCTGTTCTTTTAATTTGTCACATGAAGAAAAACAAAAAAAATTGTTATCCATCAAGCATACTTCATGGTCTCATTACTGGAGTATTTTTGCTTGGTAATATCTCCATAGGGCATTTCTGACACCAAATAAGATAGTTAAACTCAATAATAGCTCCAACGCTTCCTGCTGGAGATGTACAGAACATACCAAAGCTGATTGGGCACATATTTTTTATGATTGTCCTAAATTAAAGGGTTATTGGAACAGCATAGATGGTTTTCTCAAAGCATTATTCACTCATTTCTTTTTATTGTCCAAATCATTAGTTCTTTCCAATGTGAATGAAGGTTACTCTATAAATAAGAGTAATTCATATTTACTGTGGTTAATACTTGCTATCGCTAGAAAATGCATTACCAGAAGTTAGAAAACTAGCTGACCACCTACTGTTGAGGATTTCTTATCTTCGGCAAAAGGCCTGACAATCAAAAAACTAAGACCAAAGAACTCAAAATCTATCCAAAGACATTTGTTAATAATCCTTGGATAAAAGTTTTAGCACTTATTGAGACTTTTCAAATGGACCATAACTCTTTTTGAATTGATACTTATACTAAAGAACTTGTGTATCTTAACTGTGATTTGCAGTTTTGCTTCAGGCCTATGTATATCTTGCATATAGTTTTTACTTTGTTTGTTAATATTTTGTCTTAAGAATGAGAATACTGTTTGTCATTTGTTATCTTTTGTTTTGCATGGAAATTTTAATAAAATATTTGAATAAAAATTATATATATAGTCCCAGTTCTAAAGCTGCAGAAGATTCATGCTCATTTGACAACCTTTATCCTGTTCCGAACATCATTGGGAAAATTCTTCATAAATAAATCCTTCAGTTCATTACAAACTATGACATTCTTACAGACAGACAACATGGATTCCATCCCAGGTATAGTATCACTACTGCAATCTACTCTCTGAACAATGCTGTCACCAACAACATGGACTAAGGTAAAAGCACAGGTGCCATGTTCATAGACCTGAAACGGGCATTTGAATGTGTTGGTCATAGTCTGTTGCTGCTCATACATAAGATCTTCTGATTCTCTGATGAGATCTGGCCATGGTTCAACAGCTAGTTACATAACAGATTTTTTTCAACAGGAACTGGCACAGGGAAGTCTCCTCCTCCTCCTCTCGGTAATGTAGGAGTTCCCCAATACTCAGCACTGGGACCCCTTCTTTTTTCTGTATTTATAAACAACCTCCAATGAGACCTACCCAATGTCATCATCCTAATGTATACAGATGACATTGATATCACAAGAGCAGTTACTGGCAAGACACAAATAGCTGACAAATTACAGAATGACTGCTCAAATAGGGATTCCTCTGCATAAAGACAGACTCTAAAATGAAGTAGGAGTAGTACAGCAATCAGTGACAAGTGATGAGGGTAAGCTTGAATCAGATGTCATTATAGAGCAGTAAGTACCACAAGGCAAGCAGGGGGAGGTGGGACAGGAGGCACACTCAGCCTGATGAGGCAGGAAATGGGCTGATGGCAGGAGAGACATGACAGTGCAAACTCTTGTACAAATTGTGCAAGACAGCTGGGGATGAGATTAGATCATATCTCTTAACTGTACAGATTTTTGCAGAATATCTGGATTTTACCCCCTTCATATTTTTGATCTATTTTTCATAAAATTGTAGCGTTCTAGAAAATCATTGGCAACTCATTGAAGATTTAAGTCAGAACATAATGACAGACGTTTGAGACTAAGACTTCATACTCTTCAGAAAATTCATACCAATGCAAAACCTATTATTCTATCTACTTTCTAAGTTTGTGAGAGCAACATTTAAAAATAGCCCCTATTTTGGGGCCTTTCTCCCTCCATTATTTATGACTTTGCTGAGATTTCTTGTTCTAAGAGGTTGATAGGTATGGAGTAGATGTAGCTCAGGAGGGATGGGAATGGGATTAGATGTAACAAAGAAGAAAGTAGCTAACAGACAGTGAAGAAGGCCGAGATTGGTGGAGATGGAAGGGAAGCTTACAGATAGGAGGATTCGTGGCATGATGCAGAACATAAAGGAGATGATAGCCAATAAAAGAGGGGTTTTGTGACTGGAGATTCAATCACAAAGGGGATTAACAATATTGACAAGTAAAACAGAAGAGACCAGATTTCATTGAAGCCATTCACAGGGCTTACATTCAGTAAGATGTGGGGAGAGATATCCCAGGTGATTACCAAAGCAGGGGATGGACACATGTTGCAGAGTTTGTGTTGGAGGCAATGAACTGCCACATGAGGTAGCTGACATGGTAGCAAACAATGGCAGGAGGTGGGAAAGATATATCATGTGAGGGGGCAGGCGATTAGCTTCTCAGAAGTGTTATCTGTACCAGCAGGCAACACACTGAAGAAAGAAAATATTTTCTCGAAATAAAAATGGTTGCAACAGTGGGGAAAGGCTTGGAACTGATTAGTTCTAATGTTAGCTTAGACAGACTGGTAGAATTGTAAGATTGCGCAGACACAAAATGAGATATAAAGAAACTACAACACCTGCGGCACAAACATGTAACTAGCCATGGCAATGGGAACATACAATTTTGGGGTATTGTAGCTAGGCTGTTAATGATCCTCTTTCTGTACATATGGGCCTATGAACCCACGACTGGATGGTCCGTTATTCCCATGTCTTCCCCAACTTGTCAGGCATTATTGCTCATTTAACAGCTAGTAAGTACATTCCACCACATCATCATCCAGCTTTTTTGAAAATATATAATTAATAGAATTGTTATTTATATTAATTATTACTGCTATCAACAATGAGCCAAGGGCATCATGCAGTAAAAAACTTTGAGTTGCTACAAAAATTCCAGTATTACAAGTGGGTTGAGGGGGCAAGCTTCTGCATGGAAATTGTTGAAAATATTAACTGAAATGAGACATTTCAATGATTTCCTAGCCGGCATAATATGATGTAATTAACGAGATAATTCATAATTTATTGCATAGTTATGTAAAGAATGCTTCACATTTTTCTGCACTTACATGAACATTCAAAGACGACCACACTTTTCACAGCATAATACTATTGTTGTATAGTTTTTCTTGGCTACTTAAATCTGATATAATGCATTTAAAGCAAGCCTGTATGCTTGCAGTCCAAGGGTATGCCGCCTGAATAAAATGTTTTGAAAATATGAAGTGTAATGGTCCATTTTTGAAGATTCCTAGTATGTCTGCACTATCATATTTAACACAAAATATTTCAGGTTATATTGAATGTCAATAAATTACACTTCAGAGTATTAAAGTTTTTAACATGTAATTGCTGTGCATGATTTCTGGAATACTTACGCCTGATATTTACATTTATAAGTTGGAGATCATACATTTATAAGCAACTTCCTCTGCCTCTCCTCAGGACCCCTCTCTCCCCCCAGCCCTCACTCAGAAATATCATGAAATATAATCGCCCCAACTATCATTAGGGAACAGGTCCACAATGTTCAATCTAAGGCCAAGAACACAGCTTTGATGTGCACTAACAAAATCCCAGGCTGCTTTCTAAATAAAATGAAACATGACATATCAAACCCTCTGGAACCACTATTTAACTGTAACATCCCAACAGGCTTCACACCCCCATGAATAGAAAATGCCTATTGTAATCCCTCTGCACAAAGGTGGGACATCTACATGCCCTGGAAATTACAGGCCTATAGGTCTCACTAGTTTCATATGCAATGCCATGTAAAGAATTATCATAGAAATTATCAATAATGATATAAGAAACCTCTAGACATTAGACCAACTCAGTTTGGTTTTGTCAAGGGCAGGTCATGCCTACACATACTAGTGATCTTCAATGGATGAGGACAAAATGTCTACAAAGAGGCCATCCACCAGCGGAATCCATCAGAGATTAGTTCTGGGACTGCTCTTTTTTTGGCATCTACAGCTATCAAGTCAAGGCCAATGTCAAGGGCCCCTGGCTGACAAAATGTGCTCACAACTGCAAATTAGTAGCAATCATAGAATTTCCCACGACACTAACGTTCTCCAAGAAGGCCTGACTCAAACAAATAACCGCTATCAGTGCCAGAGACTAAAACTAAATTCCAAGAAATACATAATAGTATCCTTCAGGAAGTCAGCCACTCTTGGTAGCTACCATATTGACCACACACCCCCTAAAAGTTGACACAGTAATAAGTGACTTGGGGACACATGTAGACTGTAATCTAGCCGAGACTGGTGTTGAGCATAAACAGAGTCTATCATAGTGAGGAAATGAGTCTATGTTGGGCAACTTATAAACAAAGGTATGGCATCTAGGTCCAAGGTGGTCATTATTCCACTGTATACGGCACTCATCAGACCTATAATTAAGTACAATACCCTCGTTGGTATGTACCTAACCAAGCACATCTAACAGCAGGAACGTCAACAGAGGTGTCTCACTAAAAGAATACAAGGCATAAATAATGTCCTACGAAGACTGCCTCAAAGATCTACCCCTGTATTTTGTCTACTACTGGATGCTGAGGGGAGATCTATGCTTGGCATACAATCCACAAAGCAAACAGCACTAAAATTATTTATATTTATTTATTGACATTTGATTACCAGAAAAGGGAAATCCTGCTGGGTAGGAGCCCATTTTCAGCAGAGGCCTGGGGAGAAAAACTCCAAAGTATTATAAAACATTTTAAGAATAATAATTTTTCAGTCTTTAAAAATAATACAAAAAACAAATACAGTTTCAATAGTTATATAAAATTAAACATAACAGGAAAGCACTGCATAAGAATAGACACAAGTTGTATCACAATGATTTAGTACTTAGAGAAATTTTAGCTAGTTTATAGAGACATTAAAGGTAAGTTCATATAATACAAACAAGAATTGCAATATGATGAGAAAGAGAAAAGCAAGCTTATGGTATATTTAGAGAGGAAAATGGGGGAGAGAAATTGATGGCGGTAAGGAAATGTTTGTTCATATTAGGGATATAGTTTATCCTGGTGTTGAGCATAAACAGAGCCAGATTTTGGCTTGGAAGTCTTTCAGAAGGGTTTTGAAGTATGAGAGGGTATTGACCTGATGGATACAGGTAAGGAGTTACAGGCTCTTGCAATATGGTATGAGTACAGACAGTGCCCAGCAGATTTGATAGGTTTGTGGACAGACAGGAATTTTTGGTCATTGGATCATAATGACCAACTGGGAACATAATTGTGTAGAGTGTTATTTAGTGCTGGACAAGCAGATAGATTCTGGAAAATGTTATAGGTGATAATAAGCTGTGTATATGTTAGATGATGGGGTAGTTCTAACCAATTTAGGCATTTTTGTGCTACACAGTGGTGGGTTCTAAAAGGGGTATTTGCTGCAAGTTTAGCCACTTTATTATATCATTGTTCAAGTTTTGATTTTTGATTACCCATTCTAATGACTTATACCTTGCCAGTGATATAAACAGGACTTGCTGGAGACACAGGTATGTATCCCAGAGACTACCCTTCTCTGGAACAGGCTCCCCCCTCCATGTGAAGCAGAGTTCCTCTCTAGCCCAATTCAAGTGTAACTTGGACAACTGGATGGGAACCAGAAATTTACCCCTGGTTTGGCACCTATGTCTCTAATGGACACAGGCAGCCTGTAAATGGTTCATAACTCAGGCCACTGCTTGTAAATGTTTCCTTTTAAAAGCCTCTGCTTACATCACCCAGGGTAGCAGAATTTGTGAGAGATTTGGGATGCATGGCTAGGCTTAAAAAGGCCCCAGTGGTCATTATAGCAATAACCCATGCCTGGGTGTGGGTAATGCTGGATTTACCCACGGTTGGCGTGGTTTGGTCACGAGGGCGAAGTTTTCTTTTCATATTTTAAGTGCACAGTGCAGTCAGAGTCGAGTCATCATCAGACCAAGAGGGAGATTTATTTTTTGGATATGGTTAATGATTGAAATTTGAAAAGTCAAGGCTACCAAAAATAAAATGCTTGCACTGAAAAATTATTGTCTGTCAGTCAGCTGAAATGTATGTAATTCTTTTTTTCCTGGCAGGGTCAACCAGATACTTGTAGGTTGTCAGTGTGTTTGATGGATACTTTTTTTAATATAATATTCTGGCACTGTTAACCAGATAGTTGTAAAAAAATCCCAAACCTGGAAACGCTGAGGTAAAATGCAGAGTTATTCCAAACAGGAAAAGAATCACAAAGCTTTCGAGATCAACCCCTCATCAGTGTATAAAAAAGAGATCAAATGCGTTCATTTAAGTAGTAAATTCAAACCATAAGACTAATCACATGAGACAGTTGTATTAAGCACTTCACTTTAAAGAAATATATACAGATAAAATGTTACTGAAAGTCAGTATAGCTATGAAATAAGTAAAACATTTAACTAAGACCCATCCACACAAGATGTTATTTCAAAGTTAACTGTCTTCTTTTTTAAATAGGTTTAATGCTTACTGTTGTATTTCAACCTGGAGAACAATCAGCTTCTAAAATTGTGATCCATGAGTATCCACATACTTCTAACTCATTGTTAAGATCCCCCTTTTTTCTTCGGTCTGATGTCAATCACTCTAAAGTTAAATGTATGTGTACTTCCTTTCTCCCTCATATGCTTACCCAAAGCATTAGTTGCTACTTCTCTACATAGCTCAGATTTGTGTTCAATAATTCTGTCCTTCAACCTTCTGGTGCATTTTCCTATGTAGAATGTTTGACACACCTTACAGCATGTCATATACACAATGGCAGCTATATTTCTCCTCAGTGCTAGGATGTATAAATTTACAACTTGTATTTATATCATCACAGCATATGCAACTATAACATGGAAATGTACCCTGTTTTCTACTTCTATTCACCTTTTTACTATTTGATATTAGAATATGGGGGCCTCTCCAACTATTCTGATTATATCAGGCATGTTTTTAAGAATACCCCAATTGTTTCTAATAATAATCTTAACACCCTCTGATCTACGATTATATGTCATGACATAGCGTATACTATTATTTTTAGGAAAATGATGACCAGAATTAACATGGCTAGTATTACTAGAAAAGTGGGGTCTTGCTTTGCCTGTTCTTTCCATAATAACTTCATCTGCTGTATATCTTAATGAGTTATTATAACCACAGCATTTAAAATCTGTGGTCATTCTGTCCAGTTCCAATTTAAAGCTGGCCTCATCCATGTTTATTTGACTGGTTCTTAGCATTTGCCCTTTGACTACACCCTTAAAAGTGCGTGTGGCATGCATACTATTTCTGTGGACATATCGTTTGGAGTGTATCTCTTTTCTATGTATTGAAGATGTGTGAGGTTAGTATAATGGTTAAGGTGTTTACCTTACAGACACAAGATGCAGGGTTTGATTCTCACAATGGGCAATTGGCTAGGCTTAAAATGGCTCACAAAGGCAGTTAGCCTAGTACTAATCTATGAACCTATAATACCTCCACTACATTTAGTTAGACTAACATCAAGTTAATTGATGGTATTCACAGAAAATTGAGCTGCAAATTTCAAAAAGTTAGTGTTTCTATTTATATATTCTATATATACTTCAAGTTCAGCATCATTACCAGCCCACAGGAAAAACATGTCATCCACAAAGCATTTAAAAAATAATATTTTGTCATAAAAAGGATGCAGTTCACTATAAATAAATTGCTCTTCCCAGCACGAAACAATATTAGCATATGTATTTGCCATTGGGGTGCAAATCACTACCCCATTTTTCTGTATGTATGTGCATTCATTAAACATAAACACATTATTGGCCAACACCACTTCTCTTTATTCACAAATCGGTTCCACTTCTCTGCCAACCATGCCACATGATGATGATGATGATGTGTCTTTCGGCTTTTCCCAGTTAGGGGTCACCACAGCAGAACTCCGGTCCTCTAATGATTGGTAGTTGATTTTTATGTGCCGAGTTACCAGCTCTGATGCACAACCTTCAAAGAAGGTACACCCATTCACGCATGTCTCCACACAGAAGACACTCTAGCTGAGAATCAAACCGGACAGGGTCTGACTGTGAGGTGACAACGCTACCACAGGACCATCACCGCAGATCCAACCATACCACATATTCTAACCCATATTGTAGCGGTATCACAGTAAATAATGGTTTAATGTCCAGGGTTACAAATAAAAATTCAACATTCTGATGTTCATTAAACCAGCAGTATACCTGCTGTAAAAAGTTTTTCGTATCTTTAATAAAACATTTAACTTTATGTAAATATTTACTTAAAGTAACCTGTAAATAGTGAGAAATAGGTTCGGTAACCCAGCCAGAACCATATACAATAGGATGCATGGGTGGCTGGATTAAACTTTTATGAATTTTCGGGAGACCATACAAAACAGGTGTAATAGGGCGTGGAACTGTAAACTAATTAAAAATTCAGTACTGATGTCATTATTAAGTTGCAGCTCAAAAATACACATATTAACTCTGTTTATACATTTAAATAATTCTGCTGGAGGGACTTCAACAAAACAGTCACTCAGAAATTCAAGCATAAGCATGCTATACATATCTGTGTCAAAAATAACAAGGGTGAAGGACAGAATTATTGAACACAAATGTGAACTATGTAGAGAGGTAGCAACTAATGCTTTGGGTAAGCATATGAGGGAGAAAGGAAGTACACATACATTTAACTTTAGAATGATTGACGAAAAAAGGGGGGATCTTAACAATGAGTTAGTAGTATGTGGATACTCATGGATCACACTTTTAGAAGGTGATTGTTTTCCAGGTTTAAATACAACAGTAAGCATTAAACATATTTTAAAAAGAAGACAGTTAACTTTGAAATAACATTTTGTGTGGATGGGTCTTAGTTAAATGTTTTACCTATTTTATGGCTATACTGACTTTCAGTAACATTTTACCTGTATATATGTCTTTAAACTGAAGTGCTTAATAAAACTGTCTCATGTGATTAGTCTTATGGTTTGAATTGGCTATTTAAATGAAGGTATTTGATCTCTTTTTTTATATACTGATGAAGGGTTGATCCCGAAAACTTTGCGATTCTTTTCCTGTTTGGAATAAATGCTGCATTTTACCTCAGCGTTTCCAGGTTTTGGATTTTTTTACTACTGTTTTGCATATTTTATCCTGCCTGGTTTACCTATGTGCTGCTCTTGGGCTTTTTTGGGATTTATAGTTAACCAGATACTAGGGAGGCAGTGTGTTTTGGGGGCTGTTGATAATTTTTTTAATATAATGGGCAGGATTCACGAAGGCTTGCATGGAGTGTAAGAGACGTGCAACACTCCATGCAAGCCTCGCGATCCAGAAACAGCCCTAAACTCCATGTAAGAGACCAGCTAAAACGTCTCTTACACGGACTGGGCGTGGACATGCTAAATGCCTCACTTGCATCCAAAAGGTATGCAAATGAGGTATATTAGCGATCCACAAAGCAGAAACCAGTCTGTGTAAGAGATGTTTTAGCTGCAGAAATGTACTCAGTTGACAACTGAGTACGTTTCTGCAAATTCCACAACGGAGCCATGTCAGCTCCAAAAAAAGGGTGCATATGACTCAGGCAACATGCCAATGGCCAAATATGTGGCCATTGGCAATATAACCCGATGCCAAAATAATAAAAATATAATTTTTTTTTCGGCGATGTTTAAACCCAGCGCAGCCCCGCGCAAATGGGCTGCGCTGTATAAAACATGAAAATGAAGGTTATAAACCCAAAGATGCGGGTTTCATGCAATACATGGAATGACAATGCAGAGACCAGCAGACCAAAAACAACATGGCCACCGTGTAGTGGTTGCTAAGGGGGGGAAGCTGAGTCTAAGACATGTAACTAAGCATTAGTAGGCAATCTTATGTAAATGAGGGTTCGGATACTGAATCTCACAGTCACATAGCAAATGAGCACAGTCTGAGTAGTGTAAGAGATACATAAGGGGAAGGAATAGAGTAGGAGATAGGTGACATCACAGGGGGGAATGGTAGAAAGAAATGCAGTCCATTGGAGGCCAGTGTAACATGACAGATGACAGGCACAGATCATGGAAAGAGGTGTGCCACTAGATAAGTCATGGAAAGTCAAGAAATGGAAGGTGTACACTGTTACTTATACCAACATTTCTTGCTGGGTGTGCATGCGCACGTGTGCGCACCATGAAGCGCGAGTAGGGCAGTATGCATGCGTGCAAGGCAGACTGAGTATGTGGGAGCATGTTGGGAGATGTTTAACACTGTTTGCGTGGGTGTGCGCGCGTGTAGGGCTGGCTGAGTATGTTGCAGGCTGTTGGCAGACGTGTAACAGTGTTTGCGTGGGTGTACGCATGTTTTAACCCGAATAAGTAGATTCTGAACTGTGTAAGCACGTGTGCGCGCGTGTAAGCCACTGTGAGCGTGTTTCTGATAGTATGCACGTTGCTCCCCCCTGAGGAAACAGAGAGGAAAAAGGAAGCAACAGAATTAATAGGAAGCTAGCAGGGATAACTGCTGAAGCTAGCAGGTGAAAACAATTAGAAGCAGGCAATTACACAGGCAGAATAGTAGCCCAGCCCAGCACTTAAAGCTCTGCAAACAGTAGTGCAGGATGTTTCCCTTAAGAGACACTGCAAGACAGGAGTAAGCTAATAGAAGTGAAAACTGAAAAAGCTGAACTCAGAGCAGAAATGTTAGGGGCTGCCATAGCTGTCATAATGAGACATAGCCGACTTGCTGAGGGTGGTGACAATGCAGATGGTGCCAGACAACCCACAGTGAGGAGACGGAGAAGAGTGTACAGGTCCAGGGTCACCTACCACGGGTTACATGAGCTGGAGATAGTAGAGCGCTATAGAGTGGACAGAGAGCTCCTGCAGCAAATTGTTGAGCTGTGCAGGCCACGCCTCACACACAGAACCAACAGAGGGGAACCCATCCCAGTGGAAACCAAGGTATGTGTTGGCCTAAGAATACTAGCAACAGGTACCTTCCAGAGACCAACTGGCGATATGATGGGGATATAACAGGCATCAGCCTTCAGGGTACTGCACCAGTTCCTGGATGCCATGTCAGCACATGTCGGTGATCATGTATATTTCCCCAATGCCCGTGAGGTATTGGCCAGCAATATGCATCTCTTCCAGCAAATAGCGGAATACCCTGAGGTAGTGGGTGCAATAGACTGCACGCACATATGCATCAAAGCACCAGCCAGTGAGCGGGGTAGGGCCTACATTAACTGCAAGGGCTTCCCCTCCATCAACTGCCAGGTCGTGTGTGATGCCCAGGGCATAATAATGAATGTGTGTGCTGGCTGCCCTGGGAGTTACCACGATTCCCACATCTGGCATTTGAAGCAGCTGTACCAGACATTTGCCAATGGGGACATCCCACACGGACACCTAGTGGGGGATGCAGGTTATGCACTGGAGCCGTGGCTGATGACACCCATCAGAAATGCACACACACCTGAACAGGAACGCCATAATGAGGCACACGCACAAACACGTAATGTAATAGAGCGTGTGTTTGGGCTGCTCAAGTCACAGTTCCGGTGTCTGGACACATCTGGTGGAGCCTTGCAGTACACACCAACTACATGTACCCAAATTGTCATGGTATGTGCTATGCTACATAATATGATCTTGCGAAAACAGCTGCAGCAGGACCAGCATAGGGCCGGGCCAAACAGCCCCCACCATTGCCAAGGCCATCACAGGCAGAGCGTGACTCGGAGGAGGAACAACCTGAGCCTGCCCCAGTAGGCAGAAGGAGGCATGCCCAGTATGCCCTGGCCTTGGCAAAGAGGCAACGCATAGCACATACACTGGCTCAGTAGGAACCCTGGGAATGATACCCCTCTGACTCACTCAAATAATAACATGGATGCCTAAAATGACATGACCTGCTCACAAACATGTACAGGGAAGTGTAATATGCGCATCCGACAGAGGCAGCCCTGCAGCACCACCTGAGGCATGAATGCTATGTGTTGAGTAATGTAACACCATGTACTATATGCACACCTGAGCACCCTGACTAACATCCACCCTCACCAAGCATGAAGCCACAAAATGACGATGGGATGATCAAGTGCAATAACTGGCTGAAGTAATGCAGTTAGTCAAAGGGGAGCCAATGTGTTTCAGGCTGGGAAGACATGCGGAGCTTGACATGATGCACCACCTGCTAGCGGTGGCATGCACCTATCATGCCATGCCCCATGGATACTGGCAAAGGCTGTCAGTACCCACAGCATGCCCTGAATAGGTAAGTCTCAAAACACAAACCCACCTTCATAGGTTCTACAAGGGATAGGAACCTAGATGTAATACTACCCAATGACAGATGTATAAACAGCAAGATGTGTGCAGTGTAAACGCACACAGTATGGAGAATGTAGATACCAGTCCTGTAATAGAGAACTGGGTCAAGGCTCACATCAGCACCCTAACACTACCAGGTCACACCTCATACTGTGCTGTACAGCTACAAAACATGGAACAAGCTACAAAAGGAGGGTGACTAGCAAGAAATGGCAAGGATAACCACACCCCCATGTTGGTACCACAACAAGAAGCAGCATGGATTAGCCATGGTCAAATACCAATGGCTAAAACCGCCTCCCAGTATATAGCCTGCTGCAGACTACTATCCTAATACCAGGAACTGCACCTGGCCTATGTCAGAATACATGAATATATCAATCCCCCCAAACCGCATTATATTGCTTGACTGAAAATACCCAGACATACACCGGGAGCATTATACTAGCACCAACACAGTAGGAGAAACTTACCCAGATTCCATAAACCAAAATGCCCAGGAACAATGTAGCACTCCCACAAGATGGGTAAGCATACTGGATGTGATAATCAGAAACATGTGTACTGGATGGCAAGATGAGAAGTGTACCCCTCACTGGTAAGACCAGACCATAGAGTAATCACACTGGATATACACATCCTGACCCCAGTCCCTGGCCGGAATACCACAGTGAAAAACATGTGTAAAGCATAGGTTGCAGCCCTCAAAACCAATGTTGAATCCACAAAAGGCCCTGTGCAAGTGCAGAATATGGGACACACCACAGAACATGTTATACAGGCATTCCATGAACACAGCCAGGAATGCTTGGAGTATGCAATCACAAATAACAACAACACACAATGCCATACACGCAGGCATCTGGCATGCTGGCCTCCAGCCATTACCAAACCATGCAAGAGAATGAGGAAGCTACCACATGATAGAGCAAACATAAAAAGGGAAGTAATCACTGACCAGTAGTATGGCAATAACATATGTCCACACATACAATCCACTAAGTCCAGCCACAACAAGTAGGATCTGTGAATCCAGAGGCAATGTGACACCAGTCCCAAGTACACAGACAACCACAACACCCCCCCAATAAATACAAATATATGTGATAGATGCATCCATGTATCCAAACCAGAGGTTGAGCTCCACCAACTCAGTACTGTCAAAACTAGTCAGGAGGAGAAGGTAACCACATACACCACAAACCCAGTCCCACATAGACCTACCACAACTGTAAACCAAACACATAAACACAGACAAATATTCCCGGAGGCCTTAATTACAAACACACCACACCAACAGAAGCCTCCAAAGCAGATCACAAGCAACCACAACCTTCAAACATAGCACATGCAACGAATAGTACGCAAAGCTGGTGTGCCAAACAGTCACAGGCCAGAAGGAGAAACAACATGCCTGATACAGTCGTAATAGGTGTCTGTATAGGCAGACACACTGCTGTCCCACTCACCAGACTGAACAAGGGAAAGGGTAGAGTAAGCTGCCTGTAGGCTGCCACAAAATGCCACATAACACAAGTACGCAGGTCACCCCAAAGCAAGCAGAAACATGATGCACTCAGTGTCCATGCTGGTGTGAATTACCTGAGATGTACCTCCCTGGTCAACATCAAAAGAGACATGGATGGTCCCTCTGAGTATGTACCCCAGGGCGGTATGACACTGGCTGTGTGCAGCATCCAACCCTCACCAAGAATGATGCCACAGTACAAACACAGAATGCTCATGTTTAACAGCTGGCACAGTTACAGCTGTCAGTCCAAGAGGGTCTAATGTGTGTCTACTTGAGATGTCAAGCATGACAAGCCATGCTGCTGTTCCAGGGATGGCTTGCAGCTGTTACCCGTGTGCGTCTGGATACTGGATAAGGCCTCTACCGCCTCCATAGAGCCGTATGTAGGCAAGGGCAAAAAGACTACCCACCACCCTAGAAAACATAAGTGGTAGGAAACATAAGGGTAATGCTGAACAATGCCAGATTTGTAAAGTGCAATATGCATGCCCCTGAGGCACTTCCCATTATGGAGAACATTGATGTCTGTGCAGTGACAGAAGCCTGCTGCAAGCCTAGTGATAGCACACCAGCACTACTAGGTTATACCACATATCATGTGTTATGGCCCCAACACCTGCACCAAAACATCAAAGGAGGGGGAGTATCCATATGCAGCACAGACACCCATATTGCCAGGTAACTGACAATGCACAAAGCAGTGGAGACCACCCATGTGCACATAACTGTAGTCAAAACTGCTGTACAGTCTGTAGCATGCGACAGACCACACTCTCACACACAAGATCTCCACCCAGACATCCGAAGACACTGGACAGTATGAATGTCCCACCAAATACCAGACAAGGTACACACAAATTACCACATAGGTGTCAAACCATTATGTATGCAAGGAGTAATCAGGGACCTAGGGACACAGGTTGACATTAATCTGTCATGTGACACCCACAATGCCAATGTGGCTATGAAGATTGTCGATACTGGACACCGTATCATGAAAGGATTCACATCAACATCAACAGAGGTCACTGTGCCACTGTACTGTTCCCTTATCAGACCCATAATCTAGTACAATGACTCATATGGGATGTACCATACGTGACACCTTCAGTGGTTCGGAAGACCTCATAGTTACCCCACCAACAGGATAAAGGGTGTGAAATATATGTCATATGCTGACTGGCTGTAGACACCCCAGCTGACTGCAGTCACACACTGCCTACACAGAGGCATTGTATGTCTGTTGTACAAGGCCATGTCCAACACAGGAGTAATGGACATGCTACACCACAGGAAATCAAAGTCATTGGAGCTGTGAGAGTCACAGATGTCAGCCTCAACACATAATGAAATAAGATGTGCTGGAGGGACAGATACATAACCCAGAGGCTCCCCACACCTAGAAACAGGATCCCAATCCATGGTAGGCAGAGCCCCTCACTGACACCCCTCAACAGGAATATTGCCAAGTGGATGGATGACCATACATGTATACTGGGGGTCCTCACTGTGTCACGACCAGACAGAGGGACAGTGAAGAACTTCATATATGGCCATATTTGAACATAGCAAGGGGTGGTGAAAGACACACACATGCTGGCTAGGCTTACTAATGGCCTAGGGTGTATAGCCTAGTATGAACCCATGAACCTATGAAGATACAAAACGTACAGGACACTAAGGATAATCACAAGGCTTACCCAACTGATGGCAGGAACCATGTTGGGCATCCACAGATATGCTCTGAATCACACAGATATTACAAACAACATACCAAACACACACATATATTGCTAACATACAATCTGTCAGGTGTAGTGCAAACACCCCCCCCCCCCGAATGCAAAATACCTATCCCAGCAGACTGATGGTCCCCTGACATTGCAGATGCTGAGGTAACAGCCATCATCTGCAAAGCAGAACACACAGCAGCAAAGGTATGTGATGGTGTCCTGTGCTGAGGCCAACATGGACTCCAAGAATAATGGAATGCCAAATCACACTACTGCCCAATGTCAGCCTTACCACAGGATATGTACCCAAACAGCAGTGTACAACAACAGTGGTCCATCACAATAAAGGTGTTGCCTGAATGGATACTCCAAACTACCACCCCAGGATCCTGACAAGCTTGTTCTGCACAGCTATGGAAAGGATCAGTATGTACCGCAGACAGAAGGCTATTGTGGACCTACTGATACTGGACCCTACACAGTGTGGCTGTTGTAACTGCAGAACCTGCCCCTAAACATGTCTGACCCATTTGAAGCAGTCATTAAGGTCATTGATGAGGGCAATGTGGTCCACACAGCATAGCTGGACCGTGCACATGCTTCTAGACAATACAGTACGTATGGATATGTTCAGCAGCTTAAATATATACCCCTATGTCAGTAGAGGGGTTGCAAACCAAAGCAAGGACAGAACTGACATGGTCAGACATGCCGCATCCATGTCAGACTACAAAGCGGATATGAGTGGCATCCCACAAGGCCTGGTCTTGGCCCCCCCGTTCTGTATATATGTCCCATAGGTATAGGCCAACATGGAAGGACTGTGACTGAACATGTATGCAGAGGAGTACAAACAGCCCACCATATCCGACCCCCAGCTGACACAAGCAACCCACAAAAGGGCCACCTACAAACAGACAACTGTAGCCATAGCCATGTCAGCAAGCTAATTGCAGAACTGTGTATAGACAACCACCGTGGATATACAGTAAGTGCCACAAATTACCACACAGGTGTTAACCCATGAGGTACCTAACATGTAATGTGAGACCTGGGTACAAAAGGTGATAAATATCCTTTACTGGACAAACATGTGGCTGTAGTGTTCGCAGAAACATGTACCATATACCCACCCAAACATGAAGGTTGGCAGATGTAGATAAGGGGAACTCACTGTGGCTCTGCAGCCATCCTCCAGCAGCATCACAACTGACTACAATAGCCCCTGTGGGATATACCACAGCAGACACCTCCATCAACTGTAAAGTCCACAACAGTACCCCACCAGGGGTAGCAAAGAGCATGAACAGATGCCATGTGTTGCCTGAGTAAACAAACTGCAGCCCCACACACCGCCATCCTTCCCAGCTACAGGAAAGCTGTGCCAAATGTATGAAGCCATGTCCAACCTGGAATGAATGAACATGTTGCACCTTGTACAATCTGAATGGCAGTGAGCTATGCACATGAGAGACCTGAACCCCAGCACTGACATACATAGGACAAGCTGTACAGAATGATCCATAACACAGAAGGCACCCCCACTCTTCAGTAAACTCCTGGTACAGGTCAGCCAGAGAGCCACATACCGACACCCCTCAAGAGGAATCCTGATGAGTGTATGGGAGATGGTAGGCTAACCCTGGGTAGCACTGTTATGTCAGAGGTAGATGGAGGCACAGTATACTAACCATGACATATGTCATGGCAAACTCCAGTTACAATGTGTGTCGAAGGACAAACACCCTGTGACTAGCATCAGAAATGGCCTAGGGAACATTGCTAGTGTTTGCCAATGTCCACCCATGTTGTGGAATACACTAGCAATGTTGGACGAGCCTGGTGTAGGTAGTCCATATCTGAACATATTGCAACATGGTCATATGTGCACAACTGGCCCCTACACAGTCTGTTGTGCTCACTATGAAGATGTCAAGCAGTCATAGGACTAAAGCCCAGGATACTGTCCACCACAGTGAAAGTACTGAACCAGTACACTATACGGTACTACAGTGTTAGGTCATTATGAAAGTATGTTGAGAACTGTCTGCAAAGTATCCCATGCAATCCCTGCAGGCACAGTATAATCCCTGTTGTGGCAGACACGAAGCAGTTGGCCAGTTAGTACACAACATGACACCCAACACACAACCATAAATGTGAGATATTGTTGAAGATCACACACACCCAAATATGTGGTGGACTTCAGAGTGCAACATATGGAAAGCTCACACTGGGCATGCTCGCACACTTTGATAAATGAGGCATATGTCAGACAACATGCCATGGAAAGGCTGAACTGGGCATGCTCACACACTTAGGCCATATCTCCTTTTAGCAGTTGGCCACACATATCTGGTATTTGTACGTGTCAGTCCAGGAACCAACCACAACACAGCAATCAGCCCAGTGCACACAGTAAATGACCACAGAGACATAAGTGATATAGTGGATCGCCATATGCAAACATCTTCCACAGATACACAAGTTGGTCATAGGAACAGGGAATGCTATGGCAATAAAGACCTGCAAACAGTAGAACAGCACAACAAATATTGTGCATCCGACAATTGAACATATGGGTGTAGAGGTCAATACTAGGCATGTTGCCCTAGGGAATGACAGCTCAGCCAGAGTGTGCTTGGCATCTGCATCCCCAGGATAGTAGGCTACTGTGCCACTGTAAAGTAGGTCACAGAAGGCAACATGTGAGGCTAGTGAGCTGTGCCTCTGTCAAGCAGGGGCACCGTGGAGGTCCCAGGGATTGAATGTGCTAAGCCACAGCCATGTTGTCTGTGTGTGCTGTGAGAGGGTTGCTGAGGATCTCTGACAGTAGGTGTCCGTCAATAACAGACTGAGGGGAGCCCTATCTGCATTCTCTGGATGATTCCACTGTCAACACTGTGTTGTAATGAGTATGTGTGAATGAAGTGCTGTGCCGGAACTGTTCACAGATGTCCTCCCTCTGTGGGCTACAGCTCTGCAATGCATTAGGTCACTCTGTCTGTTGTACGGCGCATATATGGCTGGTGTACAGCTGACAGGTGTCTTGTTGTGGAGCAGTCATGGGTATATGTGGGATAGCATGACCAATGCAAACCATACACATGCTCATAGAATGCAATTGTCAAGGATTATGCTGAGTGGCCAGTATAGTCCTCCAGCATGGGTCCTCTGAAGTCATCCACCCCAGTCTACACAAGTGTAGAGTCTGATTGTGCTAAATACAGTTTGTGTGCAGTGACAACCTTGCCTGGGGGTGGAGATGGGATATGGATGTCCAGGGAAAGGTGGGTATGGTCAGATATCAACAATGGTGGTCTACCTCTGGTGTGGAACAGTGTGTACCCATGTTGCAGATGGACAGGTGCAATATGTATTCCCCCATGTGGCTGTGGTGTGTGGTTCTGCCATAGCACATGGACCCACAAATTGTAGTGGCTGTAGGGTAAAGTGGTAGAGGCCTGAGTAGTTCTCACACACAATATGCCTGTACCTGATGTTAACAACTGGAATGGTGTATGTGAACACCTGCATATCCTGGCACTGTTCCCAGGGAAGCTAAGTGTGTGTCCTGGATGTGGATGTGGTGTTCTGGACTGGTTGTGTTGTGTGTTACAGGTCCTGTGGTCCCAAAGCATGGTATAGAAAATAACCTGCCAGTGCGATGTGCATATCTGGCCCTGACGTAGGTGGCTGCAAATGCATATATATGCTATTCCCCCACCTGACAGGTAGTACTACATCTACATACCTCTGTAGAAATAAAGATGTCAGCACCCTATAAATACTACATGTGCAGAACAGATGCCCAGTAATTCGGATAGTGCACTCTGCTAATGCGTCTCCCTCAAGTGTTATAATATAGTTAGGTAGGGGTTTGAATCCTGCAAATGCTTTGTGTGTGTGTGTGTGTGTGTGTGGGTGAGTGGGGTTTGTGTGTGTGAAAGGCTGTGAGAGGGAAATGTCCCTTTTGGCAACTGGGAAAACACACTACAGGATGCACATTCCCCTCTCTAAACACTGATGATGTCAGCACCCTATAAGTACAGCAGGAGAAGGGAAGCCTCCCAGTAATGCGAATAGCGCACTCTGCTAATGCATCCGTTTTGAGTGTCATAACATAGTTAGGTAGTGGTTTGAATCCTGCAAATGGCAAGTGTGTGTGTTTGGATGAGGGGGGGTTAGTGTTTGTGTGAGTGAAATGTCCCTTTTGGCAACTGGGAGAACACACTACAGGATGCACACTCCCCTTTCTAAACACAGATGATGTCAGCACCCTATAAGTACAGCAGGAGAAGGAAAGCCCCCCAGTAATGCAAATAGTGCACTCTGTTAATGCATTCGTCTCGAGTAGTCATAACATAGTTAGGTAGGGGTTTGAATCCTGTACATGCTCAGTGTGTGTGGAGGGGGTTAGTGTGTGTTCAAGACTGTTTGAAAGAAGTATCCCTTTTGCCAACTAGGAGAATACACTACAGGATGCACATTCCCCTTTCTAAACACTGATGATGTCAGCACCCTATAAGTACAGCAGGAGAAGGAAAGCCTCCCAGTAATGCGAATAGCGCGCTCTGCTATTGCGTCTGTCTCGAGTGTCATAACATAGTTAGGTAGTGGTTTGAATCTGGCAAGTGTGTGTGTTTGGATAAGGGGGGTTAGTGTGTGTGCAATTTTGTGTGAGGGAAATGTCCCTTTTGGCAAATGGGAGAACACACTACAGGATGCACATTCCCCTTTCTAAACACAGATGATGTCAGCACCCTATAAGTACAGCAGGAGAAGGGAAGCCTCCCAGTAATGCGAATAGCGCACTCTGCTAATGCATCTCTCTCGAGTGTCGTAATGTAGTTAGGTAGGAGTTTGGAACCTATAAATGGCATGTGTGTGTGTGTTTGGATGTGGAGTTTGTGTGTGCATTACCGTATGAAAAACATGTTAGTTTTGGCAATCAGGAGATCACACTACCTGATGCACATTACCCTTTCAAAATACTGATGTTGTCAGCACCCTATAAGTACAGCCAGAGAAGAGGAACTATCTAGTAATCCGAATAGTGTGCTTTGCTAATGCATCTCTCTCAAGTGTCATGACTTAGTTAGCTAGGGGAATGAATCCTGCAAATGGCAAGTGTGCGTGTGTGTGGGGGTAGTAGGGTGTGTGTAAATGCAAGTGTGAGAGAACAGATCCTTTTGGCAAATACTACAATACACCAGATGCTGCATATTCCCCCAGTAAACACAGGGGATGTCACCACATTATCAGCACAGCCAAACAGGGCTAGTTGGCTAGTAATGCCAATAGTGCGCTCTGCTACTGTGTCTATTACCATTGTTAGAGTACAGATGGGTATGTTTTGGTAACCCACAACTGCCACGTGTGGTTGTGTCACACAGTATGACCTTGTGTGGGTCCTTGTACATAACAATGCATGCCATTGCCTAAACCAGCAATGGCATTGCACACATGATGTATGTGTGTGACACGTACACATAAATACCTGTGACCTGCAGTAGTTACCATGTCTGACACATGCCTCGAGTGGATAAATGGTATTTGCAATGTATACCAATATGACTGTGTCTTACTGTGCAGGGTCCGCACATGGTATGTCTCTATACAGTGTGGGTGTATATGGTGAAATACCTACAGCAGGGGATACACATCTGGTCTGGGCCATATAGTGTACATGTAGTCGATGTACAGGTGCTGCATGTTCCCAACTGTTGTGGTAGTGGTAACATGTCATTCCACTGCAATTCAGTGACCACATGCTGTGAACCCTTCAACTAGTGTGTTGTAGCTACAGTAATGCTCATGCACAATGTTTGGCTGGATGCAGTCCAGCCATATAAACACAGTTCTTGAGACTGTCATATTGCCAGTGTTGTTATGGAGGATAGGTGGTCTTCCTGTGTATGGGAGGGTTGTGTGTGCCAGGCTATGAACCAGATGGCAGTCCGACACACTGTTAGCTGCACATGATTAGGCCCTGATGCTTTGTGCTGTGCCAACAACCTGGAATTGTGTGTATCTGTGGTACCTTGGGATACCACCCCCCTGTCCATGTGTGTTACATGTGTAAGGGACGACAGGCATGGTATGGGGCATAACCTGTCAGTGATGGGTAACACCTGTGAGCCATAACAACGGCCATGGCCTACTCTGGGAGGTACATGGCCACAAACACTATGGATGACCACAAGGCCTTCTTCAGTTATGTTACACATATGGACCACATGCCTCAGATATGCTCTGTGTTAATACACACCTACTTAACATTCACCAAACACATGGATATTGGCAACAGTCTTGCAGACATGTTCGGTGCACGTATCCCCCCTCTTCTCCCCCACCAGTTGAAATATTTATCACAGCTGTATGTAACCTCCCTATCATCTCACATGTCCAGGTGAGGGCCGCCCTCAGCAGAGCAGAACACACAGCATCACTGTGACCTCATGGTATCCCTGGATGTGTGCTACCTGCACTCCGAGAGGACATACAACAGCATATAACACTGATAATTTATCTTGGCCGTACTACAGGATATGTACCTGGACAGTGGCATACAGTGACAGTGGTCCCACACCACTAAGGAGGCACCTCGACTGACCCTGGGAACTACCACATCATATGCATAACCGGCCTGGTCTGCTAAGCTATGGCATTATGCAGTATGGGATGCATATGCAGTGATATCGGGTACCTGCAGACACTTGTTCCCAGCCAGTGTGCCTTTGTGATGGGCTGATCCTGCCTTTTGAACCTGGCTGACCTTTCACAGCAGTCACTACAGCCATTGCTGTGAGCAATGCACAGACAACTGCTGCCAGGATCATGGCCTAAGACTGATTGACATGTAATGTATGGTCATCCCCTTCTGGTGGAAGTACGTACACACAACATATCACATGGACATACCTATAGATACAGACCTATGACACATTTGGAGGGTTCACAGTATGCACACTATTAACCTGCAACTTTGCATTACCTGTGTTTGTCGCAGCTGGTTGCGTTACCACTGCTTCTGCTTGCTGCTGCTACTGTCACTGCTGACAGCTTCGGGTGACAGAGTCACAGTGTATAATTTTTTTTTTGTTCTCTCTCTCTCTCTCTCACTTTTCTCTCTCCCTCTGTCTGCTTTAAGACAGTGCAATGAATGTATTGCATGTGTGGAGTGTTAGTACTGGATGCTTCTGTAGGTATCTGCATAGGTCCATGTGATGGCCTCTGCACCAATTGTAAGCCAGCATTTGCTAATTGCATACAGCCAGTTGTGTACTGATTGCAGTTCTCACTGTGATTTCAGGTCAGTGCTATGAAAGGGTATGTGGGATAGGCGTTACCCTTTCAGATTGTAAGGGCGGGGACCATGCTGGTATGCTGTGGACAGTGTTCTGTGAGTGTAAAGGTTAGTATCTCTCTCATGATTCAGGCTGTGTTGTAGATTCACATTTCTCCATTCCTCTCTCATGTTCCCTGTAGTAAGTGTGTATGCACAATGACTCCTACAACTATATATAGATACATATTTATATATATATATATATATATATATATATATGTACATATACATACATTTATATATGTACTTTAACTGACATTATTATCTACAAGCTACCAACTAGCATGGCTGTTTGTGTTCACACAGTACTATTGTGGGAATCCAGTAGTTCTGACAGTAATTCTACATGACATGCTTTGGGTACTACACATCCTATATTCCCTTTACATTCATCCCTACTATTACATGTTATATTTATTTTAGCACAATGTTCTTGTATAGGAGTCATGGCTTAGTGGCAGGTCATACAGACTAGTGTTTCCATGGTCCTGGGTTCGGGACTGACAGTGGGATTTTATTTTGCTTTTGAACTGAGTACAGGACCTGTCAATCAAAGTGACTAAGGCACTTTTAAGCAGTTGTAACCAGGTTAGCGCTGGTTTGCGCGGAGCTCACACATGCACACTGGCGTTTAGCTCCGCGCACACATGCGCACACCCGCTTACAACTGCTTAACAGTGTTTACTCTGGCGCACACCCGCGCTATTTTCTTTGAAAGAAAAGAAAATGGGGAGACAGGAAAGTGGTGAAAAAGGGGTCACAAAGAGGGTAAGACAGTAGGGAAACAAGCTTGGGATTTGCAGGAGGGATGTAGGTAAGGCCCATAGCTGCCCATTTCTTCATCAGCAACAGCTGTGCATATGTATGTAATTTGGTGTGACATTTGAAACCTTCCACCCCTGAGAGAGGTGTCAGGACAACAATAATACTTGTTGTACAGCCAGTTGTAATTGATAGATTCCATGTCCAGCAGACATGTGTGCGGAATGGGCAGCTATGTATGGGGCGTAATTTTTTTGTGGGTACAGAGTGCCCTTTTTTTTTTTCAGGTGAGAGTGGTATGTCAGGTGAAGGAAGTCGGTACAGCTGGGGAGGTAGGTTGGGTAGGTAAACAGACAAGACAAACAAGATGCATACAGGGGCGGTGTATGACACATGTGGGGGGGGGTTACACAATTGACGGGGATGGTGGTTTGGATATCCAGAGCCCATGAGCCCACAGATGGCAACAGTGGAACTGATATCCCCACCCATAGGCAGTTGCCACTGTTCCTTCACTGCCCAGGACGGGGCTGTGCTGGGGGCTGTGTAGGCCGAGCAACAGGCATGCCCGTTAGTTGTGCCACCTGTGCCTCAAGCTGGCGTAGGGGCTTGAGAACAGAGTCCTGAATCTCCCTACGCACCACAGTCCGGACGCTACGGAGAGTGAGTGGTGGTTCTCCACCGGCCACACTTGCAGTGGAGGGGCGAGCCCCATCCCCTGCAGCGCTTCCACCCGCAGGTGGCACAGGGCCACCGGAGGAGGGTCCAGACTCCAGGTGCACTCGCCAGCTGAGGTGGGAGAGGTGGGTCTGCTGGAACCCGCCTTCCCTGTCGTCCTGTGTTTTGCATTATGTCATGACAGTTTGGATTAGTGACATATAATACCATTCACAATTAGTTGTAACAGCATGCATTAGTATTCCCATTAACCAAACACCCAGATAATCACACCATTGAACAGCGTGCATAACACATGCATAATTTGAACAGCAATACACAGTCCAACAACATGCAGGGTTAATTGATGGCAACAGGCCATCAGGTTTGGATGTATGAACAGGGCAGATGCATCAACGGACATGCAAATATATATGACCCAACAGGACAAACGTCCAGGGGTGTTAATTGTGATTGCACATACCATTTTCACGTGGAATGGGTTATATGTGGTTATAGGGTGGGGTGAGGAAAATAATATTAACACCTTCAAATACCAATACATATGCTGTACATTTCTAATAGCTACAGATATATACACACTACTGTTCTAACTACAGTTTCCTATATGATAACTATTTCAACTTGGTGATAGGACTGTTACTGCAACATCAATATACATTTTATTGTTCTACATACACATTCATATCTAGCTTTGTTCAGCTACATCATCCTGCTACATTTGCTTTATATAGCTGTAGACAAGTGTGGATGTTTGGTATATCAGACAATCATCCTATCTGCATATTGCAGACTGAGAGCAACATATCCAGATTTTGGGATACACATTCCAGATGCAGCAACACTTTGAACAGATTTTGCTGTTTGGTTTTGATTCTCACATGCATTTCATTCTGTCTTGACTGCAGTATACTTTATTCAGGGTTATTACTACTGTATTGCTGGATTCATGACACTTTCTCACACTCTCTCACTTGCTTTCATTTTACTATTCAGGATGGTACTTACTTCTAGGCTTTATTGACATGTTTTACCTGTAGTTATTACAATCCTTTCCAGCAGTCTCACTTCTGTCATGTTTCAGTATTTCAACAGGGATATATTTCACACATGTGATTTCATCATCTTCTGCAGCTATACTTTTCAGCCTGCTGCAGGTTGTGTACTATTTTCTTACAGGTGGGGCATTTTTATTTCAGAATTTATGTCAGACAGTTTCATTTTTCGGTTTAACTTACAGGCTGAAACACACTTTTGTAATCAAGCAATACTTGCAGACACATTCACACTATTACTTGCACATTTTATTCCTTAGTGACTACACTGCACTCTTTTGCTGACTGTCATACTTTTATATTTCTTTACAGTTACTGGTAGTGGATTACTGACCTGCCTGGTGGCGCAACCGCACCAGCCTATCGCCATAGGCTCTGCGGTTCGCAGAATGGACACCTGCAGCTGTAATATAAATGAAGTAATATTGGAATACACATCTCCATAATATCAGCTAGTTTAATTTCTTACATACATAATTAACTGTAACTTACTCAGTAGTGGGGGGTTGGGTGTTTGCCGGGCCTCCTGGATCCAAAGGTTCAGTTGGTCCTGCTTGCATCTCTTCAGGTCCGCATGGTGGTGATGGACCTGCTCACCAGTCCTTGGAATCCCTGTGGCACTGGTGAGATCATGAGCCAACCGGTCCCATGCTTCAGCCCTGTATGCTCCACAGAGGACTTGGCCCTGCATGAGTTGGGCCTCATGATTGTGGACTAGGAGCCAGACCATGTACCTGGACTCCTCAATGCCCCACCTCTGTGCTCGAAAGCAACTACCCTCTCCTACTCCTGTCATTCTGCCTGCAGTTCAGTTCTACAATCGTTTATGCTGTGTATTCCCGCCTATGGGGCTTATATAGTCCGTTTTTCCTGCACATATCTGTGATTGGCCATTTTGGAATTGTATCAACTTCAGTAAACCTGCATTGTCATGCTCCAGCTTGTATTCATTCCTATATATTAGCTATTATTGTATTTCTAGGTACTGCTGCCATGGCTTAGTGGTTTGGTACCTTGACTATGGTGTATAGTATCCTGGGTTCAAACCTGGCCACTGCTTTTTATTTTTCATGACTGTCTAGACATGCTGAGGGGTGTGTCTGTGTAAAGGCAGTTTTGATACGGCTTGCTCAACGTTGCCCGTCGGTTAGCTTGTTTGCACGGTGCGCAGCTCTGCGCAAATGGGGTACGCTGGTTTAAGCCTCATTTGGCTATCGGCACGCATATTATGCTCAGCTCAGTTAGGGGCACATAGATTTAGTGTGTTAAACCACTGTTCAGCTACGGGCACTCATTTTGCACCAGTTAAACCACTGCTCATCTACGGGCAGATGCACTCACCCTGTTAAACTGTAGCTCAGCTATGGGCACATCTGGCATTTTTTATTCTTTTGTTACCTCACATTTCTTCAATATAAATGGGCTATTTCATTACATTTTACATAAAATGTGGTTTTATGTGTACATATTTGACAGGGACTTGTTTTGTGCTTATTTTGCTAAAAATAAAAATTGGTGTTGTGGGGGCTCGAACCATGATTGCCTGCTCTTCAGCCAACATCTCTACCGCTACGCTATTGCTTCCTGGCTTATTTTGCATATTTAGTTCTTATATGCTTTCCCACTGACTGCTAACTGTAGCTGCGCTACGGGCACGCCAGCATAAACGAAAGACATACGGTTAAACATATTTACAATTTAAAAAAATATATAACATGTTTATTTATATGTTTTCTGTTCATAGTCTGTGGGGGCATGTGTTGTGTTGTGTTTATTCACATTTCCGTGGACTCTGTCATGGGTGTTTACTTTTGGCACTTTTCCTCTTCTGGGGGTGTGTCCGCTTACAGGGCTCGGCCTACGGACACGCCCCCTACTGTCTTACACGGACCGTGTTAGCCTTAGGTGTGATTCAGCATGCTCTTATGAATATGCAAAGCATGCTGACATCACTCCGTTTAACTGCAGCCTCCGTGTATGAGTTATAACTCTTACACGGAGGCTTCGTGAATCCTGCCCAATATCTTGGCAGGTTCAACCAGATACCTGTAGGTTGCCAGTGTGTTTGGGGGCTGTTGATAGATACTTTTTTAATATAATATCCTGGGATGGTTAACCAGATACTAAGCAGGCAGGGTGTTTTGTAGACTGTTTGTGCATATTTTTTAATATAATATCCTGGCAGATTTAACTAGATACTAGGGACTAGGAGGCAATGTATTTTAGGGGCTGCTGCTGATTTTTTTAATATAATATCCTGCCAGGGTTAACCACGTGCTAAGGAGGCAGTGTGCTTTGGCGACTGCTTGACTGTGGATGTCTTTTTTCTAATAAGATATCCTGGCAGGGATCAAACAGATACTAGGTACGCAGTGTGTTTTGGGGTCTGCTTATAGATCAAGTACATTTTTTAACCTAATATCTTTTTGCAGGGTCAATCAAGATAGATTAGGATGGTGTATGAATGTTTTGTTGTTGAAAGTCTAGCCTTTCATGACTAAAGTATGTAGAGGTGAACTGAAGTTAAGATCACCTGCAAGCTCTTGACTATGTGATGGGAAAGAAATACAGTAATGCAACCATTGTCTTCTCTTTTCATTATTTTAAACCTTCTTGGCTCAAAGCAGACACTGTGCGCAGGCAGTCAAGCTGGGTGCTTTGCCTAATATATGCAAATGAAATGACTGGCCTTGCTGTTGTACTTCTGACCTGCTTTGGAAAAGTAACATGAATTTGAGTGAAGTAAGATCGACCACAAACTCTGAACTCTCACTATTGTTTATGCGAAAAAGATACACACATTAATAACAGTGTTGTCTTTAATCTTTTTTTGTCTTTTAACCTTGCAAGATCAACTCAGATGCTGTGGGTGGGGTGGGCAATAGGGATTGGAGCTATATGTGACTGAAACAACTGACCCTGCTGTTTACTGTTGTAATTCTAACTTTGCAGGACTGTAATAGTTATCTGTACATTCAGATGACTGCAATCTAATTACGAAATGTATGAGTTATTCTTAATGTATGTTATTTTATATCTGTTCATGTATATACTGAATGTTTGTTTAAAATGTTTGTAATATGTTAGAGCTTTTCTCACCGGACATATGCTGAAAAGTTTTTTTTTACTAAAGACAGTTGGACAAACCTGGGTAAACAAAAGTAAAAAAAAAAAAAAAAATTAAATGTGTATCTGTGTGAGGAGAGCTGACACATATACATTGAGACTAATGTTCCTGTCAAATAAATGAAATTAATGCAAGTATGTAACCCAATTGCTATTATTATTTCTACTTCAATCCTGACAGGATCAAAGCAGATACTTTTGTTCGGTAATGGGGAGGTGGTCTGTTTGTGAATTAAATGAGTTGAAAGGCCCTGCTGTTTACTGTTGTAATTCTGGCTTTACAAAATTAATGCATATTTTGGTAAAGACAACTGTCATACAAGCCTGTGTCACTGTCTGTCAGAACCACTGGCACATTAGAAATTGGAGTGACCTTCAACTGTGAATAATAAATTCAGGTAGCACAGTGGGATTTCCAAATTTTCTTACTTTTTACTTGGCATTGTACAAAACTCAGATTACTTGATACAGTACAATGTATGTTTACTATATCATGTGTACTCATAATAGTTTAATGCAGTCATACCTCTCAACCTCTTAGAGCAAGAAATCAGGACAAAGCCATAAATAATGGGAGACAAAGGCCCAAAATAGGGACACTTTTTAAATATTGCTCTTGCAAACTTAGAAAGTTGATGGAATAACAGGTATTGCATTAGCATGAATTTTATGAAAGGTATGGAGTCTGAAATTCAAATATCTGTCATTATTTTCTGACTTCAACCCTCAATGATTTGCTAATAAAACAGAATTTTATGAGAAACAAACCAAAAACATGAAGCAAAAATCTAGACATTCTGTGAAAATCTGTACAGTTGAGAGGTACGAATGCAGTCAAGAACAACCAGTTTTTTACTGTTTAGAAATGTTTACGTTTAGTACTGTTAGAGCATAACCTAATCACCTCATTAGCTCTGAAATGTGATTTAGTGTAGCATTTGGTAGACTATTCAGATTGTGTAATATTGATTGAGCAGTTATTTTATGTATTATGGTAACCATGATCAGTGTTGATCCCACTGTAGAATAGCTCCGCCCTGTGAAGTTAACCCCACCCCTTTCTAGTTGGCTCGATTCAGGTGTCTGCTGCAGCTTTCCTTTGATTTATAGTCACCAGCTGCCACTGTGGAAAACTTATTCTTCTTTTAACTTTCTAAGTAAGTGAGACTAATATTTAAAATTGTCCCTGATTTTGGAACATGCCTCCCCATTGGTTTTGACTTTGTCCAGAATTTATGAACAAAGAATACAGTGACAAAGATGTCCGTATTGTTTACAAAACATCACTGGAGAATTCAACACAGGCAAAATATTGTTGCAGATATGTAGGAAGCCAAATAAACTGAAGTTTCTCTGGATTAACTATACCAGATTAAACGTGCTGTAGAGTGTCATTCCAGTGTTTTTACCTTCAAATTCATGTTATGTAGTTCTGAAAAAGAACCAAGGGCACTAGCCAGGCCACTTCTAAATGCCTCAAAATACACATACACAGACAAATACACACACACACACACACACACACACACACACACACACACACACACACACACACACACACACACACACACACACTAGCAAATATATAAATGAAATAAAAAATAAATAATTGTCTAACTGCATCTCAAAGCTTCCTAAAAGTCAAACAAAGACACACACATTGTATGGTACTAAGACCATTTTGTCTTGTTTAAACCAAAATATAAACACATTGCTATACCTGAAGGAATTGTTTTTGCAGGAAAAAACATATTCAACTTTGCTAAATGTTTTTTCTCCTTTAAAATATGAAGGTATCAGTTATAAAACAGTATTTGATCCAGACTGAAAAAAGAAAAAGGTTTGGCATAGAAAACAGTCTACTGCTGTTTGCATAATATTTATTTAAGCAATAACCGACAACGTGGTGTGGTATATTGAAGATTTACCTACGGTTCGTGTGGTTTAATCACAAGGGTGAAGCCTGTGTGATTAAATAAAGGCAACTTTGGGTAAATCTTCAATATACCACAACCACGGAGTCGGTTATTGCTATTATACAATGACATTATTTAAGAAAAAAATACTTACTTTTCTTAAACAATGTCTTTGTATAACGGCAGATTACTGTTCTTCTGCTGGTTGTGGTATACTGCCACGCATACGCAGTACATCAATGCTTTGAAACGGAAGCAACGGAGCAAAGAAAGCCTCTGTTGCTCCATTTTCTCTTCTTTTTTTAATTGTAAAAAAAAAAAAAAGGTTTTGGGGTACTTTATACCAATGGACCTTTTTCCATTGGTATATTGTGGGATTTGCAACGGGCACACTGGTTGGGCTGGGCCAATCAACGTGCACGTTTTTGAATATTAATAGAGAATCATTGTATAATTGACATTTATTTGACATTTGTTAACCAGGTTGATCCAGCCGAGCCAGAATCCCATTTTCCGTGGAGACAAGTTCCAATGCAATGCATACGGTTAATAACGTACTGTAGTATTTCATATTAATAAAATATTGTAGATTTGCTTCTATTGCGATTGATTTATATTAAAACTGCATCTTTTCTGTTTTTATCCTTATCATAAACAAAGTCCTCACATCTCCACTGATGCTTGTTCATAGGTAGATACTAGGCTTGCAGTCCAGGGGACCATTGAGGAGCCTAGCCCACATTCCCAGTTACCCCCAAATACTGTCTGTTTAAGTGACTTGCTTAAGGTCTCATCATAGGCAAATAAGGGTTGTGGCAATCAAGCCCTGTATAATTAATTAATTAATTAATTAATTAATTAATTAATTTATTTATTTATTTATTGTAATTTGTTAATGCAGCTACCACTCACAGATTTAACCCTCTGCAACAAGTACCAGACTGTGCTTTTCACATTATCACGATTGTTTTTCATCTCACAAATGGGCACAGCCTACTCAAGAATACCATCGATTGCTTATCAATGAACTCCTATTCTTAGTTCTAACAGTAAATCTATCTTAATTTTTCATACATGCATTTACATGTGTAGCTTCCATGGGATTTATTGGTGTCCACAAAGTGATTTTGAATGTCAAGCAAAAATGCATGTCTTTTAGCAAGTAATCAGTATATCTTTATATCAGTATATATCTATATATAAAACAATTGCAAATAAATAAATAAATAAATAAATATATGTCACCTTGTAATAGGTTCATAGGTTCATAGGTTCATACTAGGCTATCTGCCCTAGGGCATTCATAAGCCTAGCCAGAGTGTGTTTGGCTTTCGCCACCCATTTTAAATTAATTTTGCTATGCCCTTTTTTGAGGTTAGTATACTGTGCCTCTGTCTAACAGTGACACAGAAGTGATACCCGGGGTAAACCTATGATCTCCCATCCACTCATCAAGATTCCTCTTGAAGAGAGTCAATGAGGGACTCTGCCTAACCTGGACTGGGATTTTATTCCAGAGTGAAGGGAGCCTCTGGGTTATGAATCTGTCCCTCCAGCATGTCCTATTTATTTCAGTGCTGAGGTTCAAGTCTCTCAAGCGCATTGCTCGATGGGATTTGGATTTTCTGAGGTGCAGCATGTCCATTAATTCCGGGTTGGACATGGCTTTATACGTCAGGCACAGATCGCCTCTGAGCAGGCGGTATGCCACTGAGTAGAGCTGGAGTTTCTTTAACCGGGCAGCATATGGCATCTGTTTGAGCCCTTTGATCCTCTTGGTGAGGTACTTTTGGGGTCTTTCCAGTTGCTGCAGGTGTCTGGTAAGGTACATCCCAAAAGGGGCATTGTACTCAATTATGGGCCTGATGAGGGATGAGTAAAGAGGCACGATGACCTCCCTGATCTAGATGTGAATCCCTTCATGATTAGGTGGGCTATATAAAATGTTTTTCTAACCACTTTGGCCACGTGGTTGTCAAATGAGAGATTACTATCAACTTGGGTCCCCAGGTCCCTAATTACTTCTTCTGTACTTAATGGATTACCACCTATGTGGTAATTTGTGGGCACTTTGTTTTTGCCAAAGGAATGACTATACACTTTTGGCATTTAGCTTGAGGCCATGGCTCTGGCACCAGTTGTCTGTTTCTATGAGGCCCTTTTGGAGGATGCTTGTGTCAGCTGGAGAGTCGATTATGGCACCCAGTTTGCAGTCATCTGCGAACTTGGTCAGCCACAGTCCTTCCGTGTTGGCCTGTACCTCCGAGAAATATATACTGAACAAGAGAGGTCCCAGGACTGAGCCTTGTGGGACGCCACTTGTAACTGGTTTGGAGTCTGACATGGCTCCAGCAATTCTAACCATGTGGGTTCTGTCCTTGAGCCAGTTTGCAACCCATCTAGTGACATAGGGGTTTATATTTAAGCTGGTGAGCTTATCTATAATGCCCGAGTGGGGTATTGTATCGAAGGCTTTTGCGAGGTCCAGGTAGGCTGTGTGGACCACCTTCCCCTCATCAATGGCCTGGTGACTGTTTCAAAGTAATGACAAGATGACAGACATACATAGCATTGTACCTTTTTAATTAAATACTTTAAATACATTATTTGCTTAAGTAACGTCAGTTGAGAAGTATAACAACATTTATAAGCACTGTAATGTATACTTTAGGTGCATTATACGATAAAGAATGCCCCTTGGGTTTGGTAGTGTTAACATGATTTTACTTCTGATTTAATTAGGAGCAGAGAATGTCAGTAACGGAAAAAGGAAACTGAAATGCAGGATTACATTAAGGCAGCCTGTGTTACTAAAATTAGTAGCACCTTTTCCTTTGTCATGTTGAATGTGATTAGCCATTGCAAGTTATTAGTGGGTAGGCCTGGAGGTGTATCTGTCTGTTACAGGAAACATAAAAGCAGATGTATGAGTGTTACACATGAAACATAAAAGCAGATGTATGAGTGTTACACAAAAGGTGGCCACGGTGGTGCAGTGGTTAGCGTTGTTGCCTCACAGCAAGAGGTTCTCCAGTTCGATTCTCGGCTGGGGTGCCTTCTGTGCGGAGTCTGTATGCCCTCCCTGTGGTTGCGTGGGTTTCCTCTGGGTGCTCTGGTTTCCTCCCACATCCCAAAGACATCCAGTAGGTGGATTGGACACTCTAAATTGGCCCTAGGTGTGAGTGTGTGCATGTGTATGCCTTCTGTGGAAGGTTGGGCGCTGGGCTGGCAACTCGACACTGTAAAACTCCACTGCCAATCATGAGCGGACAGATGATCCGCTGTGGCGACCCCTAACCGGGAAAAGCCAAAAGAAGATGAGCGTTACACAAACACTTGGCATGCATTCTGTGGAAATGTTGCTGTTTCAATGGAGGAACAGCCTGGACTATATTGCATCAGCAAAGTGGGAAGCTCTAACAGAAGAATAAACATTGCCTTTTTTCTTATCAGTGGTGTTTCCTACTGTCACGACAAACTATACTTCAGTTCAGCTTTAGATTTATTAAAGTGCTTATAAACCAAAATACTTGAGTAATACTAAATTAATAAAGTGGATTAAAGAGGAAAGAAACTAGAGCAAGGCAAGCAAAGTGCTTTACCAAAACAGCTAAACAATAATATTGCATATAAAGCTATGAACTGAAACATGACATTTCAGTCCATAAAAGTAACTACATGTGAATAGTCTGAAAAAGTATTCATTGATCAACACAATAGATGCCAAAGGCACAGAGACTGATAAACAAATTAATGAAACCAGAGGTTTCTAGCAATGCCTGAGGAACTCCCAGCAGCCCTTGTGGTAGAGCACAACATAAGAGTTGGGCAGTAAGGAGCAATAGGTTCTTTCAGATACAAGAGACTTACATCATGCAAAGACAGACACACTGACAGCAAGATTTTAAAATGAATACAAAATCAAACAGGGAATCAGTGCAGTCCCTGCGGCAGAGCTGTAACGTGGTTATATGAGTTGCATTGTCTCAGTGCTGGAAAGCCCATGATAAGGGGTGTGACATTACTCATGATGGAAGAAAGTCATATCATGAATGACAGAACAGAGATCATTGAGCAGCAACAGCTAGGCAAATTTGAGCCGGCGATAGGCCCCTAGTGTAGCCCCCCCCTGAAAGGAAAGTCAAAGAGCGAGGGGAAAAGCTCCTCTGAAGTTGAGCAAAAAATAAAAAGTCATTTAAGTAGCTTTATTGAGAAATGAATTCTGGTAGATTGTCTCTGGTTCTCAAATTCCACCTGATCAGAAATCCCAGTTGTGTCCCCTAACAGTCTGTGCTCGGGACAGCCATTGCTTCATACTGCAATAGCTACAATTCTGAGATCATCTTAAATGTCAAGTGCCAGAGATGAAACTGACTTTGCTACTGACAGCTGGTCCCTGAATATCAGCTGATTATCAAGGGTAACACCAAGATCTTTTACCTTTGACACAAGCATAAGTTTTGTACCACCATAACAAACAATGATGATGCTGAAAAGGCGATGAATCGCAGGGTGATGTGCACAGCCTTGGCATCTGTCTTGTGTGTGTTAAGCTTCAACTGGTTACAATGCAGCCATAAATGAATGGCAAGCAAATCATCCATAAGGGAATAGCTAGCTGCCATATTTCTCTGAGGAAAGTAGACTCAAATCTGAGTGCCATCAGTGCAGAAATGGAATGCTAGTTCACTGCTTCTAATAAAATTATGTAAGGGTAGCATAAAAATTGTGAAGAATGAACCTAAAGTAAAACCATGTGCCTCTCCACAATCTAAATGCTGATAATTAAAGGAATTCAAACCTGAAACCACAGTCTGGGTACAGACTGAAAGGTAGGTGGTATTCCTGTTAAGAGCTGTGTCCATACCACATTGAGAGCAAAAGTAGGACTGATGTCCAACTGTCCACTGATTGTAACAAGATTCAAGCCACATAGAGACTACACCATCAATATCCTTACAAAAAAAATGGAAGGGTCAGGATGGAGCAGAAATCATCAATATTACTGAAATGCAAACATTTCTTGAGGACTTGAGGAGCTAGTGTTTTTTCAATAACTGTTAGGAAAAAGCAGTCCTTAATCAGGACACTGAATTCTGATAACTTATCTGTGCGCATCAAGGCAGGCTGTAACCAGTCCAAAAGGGCAAGGGTTCAATCTGCATGTTGTAAGGCACAATCAAGAACTCATCATATTCAGGAATACCCCACACCATCCCCAAACAAGAAACATCAACCTCACCAGAGACCAAAGAAATGTTTGTAGAATTTGAAGGAAGAAGTATTGCTTATATAGGAGTAATCTTATATGTGAAAGGCCAAACAATTATTTCACACTGATGTGATTAAAAACTAAAAATTACAAATAATGAGACAGACTGTGCTACTCTAACCACCTGCTGGGAGAGAGTGGTTAGGCAGCCACTTCTGACATTTCTCTGGACAAGTAAGTGACCTTCTTATGGAGCTCTTGGTTTAATAATAAGCACAGCAACTTGTCCCAATCAAATCTGACACACCAATTACTCTCATGAGTCCAGGAGCACTTCATCTTTGATCCTTCTCACTGAAAGGTGCACAACTTAAAGTCAAACCGCAGCTCCCTTCCCTGAGGACAAAGGACATATACAGTTAGGCTAAGACATTAGATAGCCGTAGATGGCAACTCATTATAGTCAGACACCAAAGCCTCTGAACTACCTATCCTCCAAAAGAATCTGAAGGAGTGCAGAAAAAAAATGAAAACTTTAGAAATGTTATGGTATTTGATTATTTTAATATCGGGGCTATGATGTTTGCAGATGACATTGTGATCTGTAGTGAGAGTAGGGAACAGGTGGAGGAGACCCTGGAGAGGTGGAGATATGCTCTAGAGAGAAGAGGAATGAAGGTCAGCAGGACTAGGACAGAATATATGTGTGTGAATGAGAGGGAGGACAGAGGAATGGTGAGGATGCAGGGAGTAGAGGTGGTGAAGGTGAATGAGTTTAAGTACTTGGGATCAACAGTTCAGAGTAATGGTGAGTGTGGAAGAGAGGTGAAGAAGAGAGTACAGGCAGGATGGAGTGGGTGGAGAAGAGTGTCAGGAGTGATTTGTGACAGACGAGTACCAGTAAGAGTGAAAGGGAAGGTCTACAAGAGGGTAGTGAGACCAGCTATGTTATATGGGTTGGAGACAGTGGCATTGACAAAAAGGCAGGAGTCAGAGCTTGACGTGGCAGAGTTGAAGATGTTAAGATTTGCACTGGGTATGACGAGGATGGACAGGATTAGGAATAAGTATATTAGAGGGTCAGCCCAGGTTGGAAGGTTTGGAGACAAAGCCAGAGAGGCAAGATTACGTTGGTTTGGACATGTGCTGAGGAAAGATGCAGAGTATATTGGGAAAAACATGCTAAGGATGAAGCTGCCAGGTAACAGGAAAAGAGGAAGGCCTAAGATAAGGTTTATGGATGTGGTGAGAGAGGACATGCAGGTGGTTGATGAAACAGAGCAAGATGCAGAGGACAGGAAGAAATGGAAACAGTTAATCTGCTGTAGTGACCCCTAACGGGAGCAGCCGAAAGAAGAAGAAGAAGAAGAATATCGGGGGCTATAATTACCATTACACCAGCTCAGCCACCAGGTCAGCAGTCTTCATATCAAATATGAATGTCAAATCACGGTTGTGGCCTAGTCTGTGGGCTGCACAGCAATAACCAAGCAAAGCTGAACTGATTCATAGAATAGACAATAATATAATGAGTGCAGAAGCTACAGACATTATAATTCAGTCTATTTCATTTTTATCAGCACTGTTATTGAAGACAGTAAGATTTGATTTGGATATTGTTGGCATCTACCTCCAATGGACATAACAAAACATTCTTAACTGAACTACAGTGCATGTAGACTTTTATTCTGAAAGGTACCAGAAGATTTGGTACATAAAGGAGAGACTGGTGCCTGTTCAGCACAGTTCTGGGTAACTAAAAGATAAAGACATCCATTTCAGTCTCATTCCATTTTCTTCAAATTATTTCCAGTTCATTTCAGTATTCTGTAGTCCTATCAGTTCTTACAATCAGACAGACAGTAGATGAGGAAAAACCTGTAGTTGACTCTTGCAGCCAAGAAATATTCAAATAAGTTGGCCCCCCACGAGAAACCTGAACCACCAAAAACTCTTGAGTTGGGGGGGAACCTAATGTTAAGGTGTTTTAAGCTACAAAACAAGGTATATAGGGTTTTGTCTCACAGGGGATAGCTGCTGGGGCTTAAAATGGCTCGCAAGGGCAATTAGCCTAGTACTGATCTATGATCCTATGATCCTATGAGTTCAAACAGGTAGCATCCCTTCATCTGAGTCTTTCTCAGCTGGTGAATAAATTAATGGAAATATCTGACAGTGTCACATCTGCAAGGTGAGGTCAAAAGCCTCTGTCATCAATCTAAGTCTATTACAAAAGTGAGTTCCCCTTCCTGTACCAAGTCAGAGATAACCCCAAGCTTGTTGTGGATAAACTTCATATTGGTCTAAAGATCCCTAAAATGGGCCATTGATGGACAGGTCTCACTTACCTGTTAAAGAAGGCAAACCAAAACCTACAAGAACTCTGAAGGAAATCTGAACAATCTTCGTCAGGGTGTTTTAATCCAGGGTGGAGGTTAATGGTCTAAATGCCTACCCTGGGTATAAACTCAGGAATGCCCACTTAGGTTCACTTTTGATACCCAACACTATTTCTATCTAAGATATAAACATTCATATAAATCTGGAAGACAAATCTCAGTCAGCTAGAAGGAATAAAGGGCTGGAGAACAGAAAAGAAATCCTATTATTATATATGGTACAATGAAACTAAGCCGTGATTTAAGTAGGTATAATTAAAGTCAGACAGTAACAAACCAGTGCAAAGACAGAAATGTGGTAAGACAAAGTGGCATGCTTCAGCCAATAGGTGTCACGTAAAAAGGCAACTGACTACATAGGAAAATCAAGTATACTTACAATAGCTGCAGCTAGCCAATTAGTAGTATGAATGTTAGGCAATAACCAGGCAGTTTGTAAGCTTTGAATCCATAAAAGTTCAAAGACATGTTATGGTAAAAAATAAATTAATTAATTAATAATGTGCCAGTTCAAGTATAAGTTTTATTTATTTATTTACAGTGGCACAGGGGATATTGTTCTTGCCACACAGCAAGAGGTTCCCCTGTTTGATTCTTGGCTGCGGTGCCTTCTGTGTGGAGTCTGTATGTCATCCCTGTGTTTGTGTGGCTTTCCTCTGGGTGCTCCGCTTTCCTCTCACATTCCAAACACATGCAGTAGGTGGATTGGACACTATAAATTGGCCATAGGTGTGAGTGTCTGCGTGAATATGGTGTGGATGAACTAGCAGAACTAGCCACCTTCACTTTAGATTATTGCCACTGTTGAAGTGACACTCCGACCACATGTGCAAAAATGTGAGGTATTGCCAGCTATGCCAAGAGAAGTAGGGGAGTGGATGTGCAACATATGCCAGCACAGCTAGCAGGAATTTTCTAAAGAATTATATGTAATTTGTATATTAAACTAATTTTTACAGATGCTTCATAAGATCATAGGATCATAGGAGGTTACTAGGCTATTGGCCCTGAGACCCTTATAAGCCTAGCCAAGAGTTTAGCCCATGTTTAGACAAGTCAGCACCCAAAGCCCCTGTCCAACAGGGACACAGGTGGAATCCCAGGGGTGTATTTTCTGTTTCCCATCCAGTTATCCAGGTTGTGCTTAAAAAGGGATAATGAGGTACTCTGCTTGATGGGGAGAGGGAGTCTATTCCACAGATGGGGGAGTCTCTGGGACACAAATCTGTCCTGCCAACAAGTCCTATTGATATCACAGACCAGGTTGAGGTCATGTGTATGGGTTGCTCGAGTGGAGCTTGACTTGCAGATATGCAGCAGTCCCATCAAGGCGGGGGCTGAGATTGCTTTGTATGCCAGACAGAGGTCACCTCTGAGGAGTCTGTATGAAACTGAGTAGAGGGACAGGACTTTTAGCCTATCTGTGTAGGGTAGATGTTTGAGGCCCTGGATTCTCCTGGTGCGGAACCTCTGTGGTCTCCCAGCTGCTGCATGTGCTTTACAAGGTACAATGTACTCAATAATGGGCCTTATAAGGGAAGAATACAGGGATGTTATGACCTCTTTGTCCCTGGATGAGATGGAAGTAACATGGTGGTGAAAAGTCAGGTTGCTATCAACTTGGGTTCCCAAATCCCTCACTACTGATTGTGTACTTAGGACATTGTTATTAATGTAATAATATGTGGTGATGTCACTCTCCCCAAAAGGGATGATGATGCATTTGCTGGCATTCATCTTGAGGCCATGTCTCTGCCACCAATCATTTGCTTGGGTGGGACCCTCTTGGAGGACATCCACATCACTTGGGAAAATGATGACTGTGTCCAGCTTGCAGTCATCTGCAAACTTGGTCAGCCATAGTCCACTGGTTTTGCCCTTCACCTCAGAGAAGTATATCCTGAATAACAGAGGCCACAAGACCAATCCCTGGGGTACGTCGCTCATTACGGGTCTACTGCTTGAGGTGGCTTCCCCTATTTTGATTAGGTGAGTTCTATCAGTGAGCCAGTTTGTTACCCATATGGTAACATATGGATTGATGCCTAATTGAGAGAGTTTATCTATTATGCCTGAGTGGGGAATAGTGTTGAAGGCTTTGGCAAGGTCAAGGGAGGTGGTGTGCACTGTCTTCCCCTCATCCATGGCTTTGTTGACTGTCTCAAAGAAGTTGACCAGATTTAACAGACATGCCCTCCCCTTGACAAAGTCAAACGGTGTGGGGTCGAGTGTTGGAGGTTACCAATGTATCTGTTAATGAGGTCCATGATAATCCATTCCATGGCCTTGCAGATCAGGCTAGTTAGGCTGATGGGCTATAATTTCCTGGATCAGTGGACACTACACCTTTGTGTAAAGGGATGACAGTGGCTGTCCTCCACTCGGCTGGGACAAAGCCGGTACTCAGGCTTTGGTTAAATAGGGTGCCTAATGGTGCTGCAAGTATATGCCTGAGTTCAAGTAGGATGCAGCCTGGGATGTTATCGAGTCCCATGGAGGCTGTATTTTTTGCCTTTGAGAGAGCAGTGATGACCTGTTCCCCTAGATATAAGGGGAAGGGGGCAGGTACTGGGAATGTCCTGATTTACTGATGGGGGGACAGAGGGGTGAAGTTTTTGCTGAATCTGTCAGCCAGTAAATTGGCTATATCTACAGCATTTGTGTATGTGGTGTCCTTGACCACAAGTTCTGAACAGATCTGAGTGCTTCCTTTGAGATTGTGGACATATGTGAAGAAGGCCTTATTAATGTCTGTAGTAGATGTGGTCAATTTGGACTCGAAGTTGGCTTTAGAAGATTTCACTAGTGCTCTTTATTTGCTTGTTCAGGCTAAGAAGAGATTGCTTCCAATGGGGCACCTGCTCCTTTTTGGTCCTGGACAGCAATTTTTTCCTTTTGTTATATAGTTTATTTATTGCAGATGTCCACCAGACAGGTTTACTCTTCTTTGTGGAGAATGATTTTGTCCTGTCAGGTATTCCTGATTCCATGCATCTATATAAATGCTCATATAGTACTTTGGTGTAGATTTGGACATTGGTGCCAGTTCCTACAGTGTAGGAGGGGGCTGTGAAGCTGTTTATACCATCCCTCAGGAGATTGTAATCAGCTTTGGAGAAGTGTTTTTGTTTGACCATAGCTAGAGGTGGGTCGGGGGAGATGGTGACTTTGAAAGTGACCGCTTTATGGTCAGATTTTACTAGGGAGGATGATACCATAGAGGTGCTGCAGTGGTTACTCATGATGGTTAATATCAAGTCCAAGATATTATTACCTCTTGTGGGGGTATTGACTAGCTGTTCCAAGCCATTTGCATTGATAAAATCAAGGAATCTCTGGGCATTTGTGTTCTGGCATGAGTAGTTTTTTTCAGTCTATGGTTGAGTATTAAAGTCACCCAGGATCAGGGTAAAGGGTTGAATCTTGATAGATTTGAAGAGGTCCAGATAGGTGGAGTGTGCAACTTAAGTCAAATTTGGGGGCCTGTAGCTAACTATAATTTGAATAGGTGTCATGTCAATGGTTAACTGCACCTGGAGTGTCTCCTGTGTGCCATATTGTTTGAGCAGCCTGGAGGTGTGTGTGTGTCTTTAATATAAATTGAAACTCCACCTCCTTTGTCTTTGCTGCCCACATTTTTGAGTCTGAATGTATGATAGGATGAGTAACCAGGTAAGGCTGGGGTGCTCTCCGCAGCTTTGAACCAGGTTTCTGTGACTGCACAAATGTCAGCATCCTCCAGGGTTAAGAATGCTTGCAATGAGTGCAGTTTCATGTTTAGACTCCCGGCATTTTGTT
>NC_056726.1:1484358283-1484380219 GCF_019279795.1 Protopterus annectens | reverse complement strand
CAATGAACTTGTAAACCAACATGCATATAGTCCACTGTCTTGGGTCAACAATATTAACCTTTCATCTTTTGGTTTAAATTCACCTCTCCTTAACCATTCCTGTGTTTGATCCTGATCAACATGAGGCTGTTCCAAGAGTTTTCTATACTTGCAACTCTACTTATGCATTTTCCACATTTCTTGCCTTCTGATCTTATCCGTCACCTTATATTCTTTCTTTGTTTTTTTGGCACATTTAGTTGTTACCTGATTTTTATATACTTCTAGTTTTATTTCCATTCCCACTTGGCACTGATATGCTTCTGCTAATGTAAGAAGGGAAGTCATCTTAGACTTATCCTCCTAATGTTTCAAATCTTTTACTATGTTTGGGTCTTGTGAAGTCAGCAGATATGTATGCATATCTATATGGCAACTTATATATCCTCCAAAACAAACGTACATTCCTTAATTTTTGTATTATATTATCCCATTGTTGCATTCTTAGTACCAAATTTCATACCTAATAATATTTCTTATTAAACTGAATATTTCCAATTTCATTTATTATTAGACCATTACTTTTTGTTCTTATTTCATTCAAATAACCATTAGATATTGATTAAGTTGCTATAGCTACCTCCATCCATTCTTTGTTTTTTGCCATTAAAACTATATCAACAACATAAGAAACATAACTGGTATTTTAACTCCTGCTATAGTCCTATATTCTGCTATTCTTAAGGATGTATTTATCTTACTAACAACTGCATTCATAAACAATGCACATAAAATATGACTTGCTGGGCATCATTGTCTTATACCACTTCTTATATCTATTTCTTGACTTAGCAAACCACTCACCACTGCTTGCACTTTTGCACTAGCAAGCAGTAGGGGTTCTTTATTGATTAACATACTATATTTACATTATTTACATTATTTACAGTTATATACATTTTTTTACCTTTTCACTTATTGCCCATTTAGAACTTAATATAATCTTTACTCATCTTTGCACATTCCAATTTTCCTCTACCTTTTTTTTCGATAACCAAAAATATATCTTCTTCAAATTTTTCAATACTATCCATTTTCCATTAAAGTTCCTTTCATTTAATCTTTCATTCTTTGTAGTCTATAAAATATAAAACATCTTTTTATCAAATTCCTTCCCCTCCTTATGTCATTTATTACCATAATTACCATATTCTAACATACTGATATTTAAGTCTTTTGTACTTTTAAAAATTTCCAACATATTTATTTTCTTCCAGAACTCTTTTATTCTATTACAGTTTAAAAAATGTTCCATTGTTTCAATTTTCCCATGAATTGCATACTATTTCTTGTATTCTTTTATATGGCATAATAACTGTAACAAGCAATTTACTCTTTGTCAATCTCCACAAAAAATCTTTACATTTATAAATTTTCCTACACCATCCAAATCGTATTTTTATTGTTCTTCTTTTCATATTCTAAATGTCTCCATGGATACATACCTTGTTTATTCATTATATTTAAATATCATTCTTTCCTATTTTTGTTACATTCTTAATATTTAGTTTCCATAAGAAAATTTTGCTTTCATATTATTTTCATATCCTCATTTAAATAACATTTCAATTTTCCCTGTTCCTATATTTCCCAAATATCCTTATATTTTTCTTTCATTGTTACATTTATTAGATCTTTATTCTTCTCTTTTGAGCCTATCAAAACCTTATAACGATTCAGTGATGCTACATGAACAATCAGATTAATTAATCCTAACTCCTCTTCTGCATCTTTGACATATAAAATCCCTCTTCTAACTGGATTTAACCTTGATCCCCCTATAAATGAAAACACAATAGACATTAACCCTTTCTCATACCTTAACAGAATCATATCTATACTTGCTAGATATGCATTTTTCCCAAAAGGATTGAATTTATTAAACATACTTTTTTCCTTGAATGCCCACTTATACTTCTTGCAAAACATACACGTATTTCTTATTTTTTGCATAATCTTCTCCCATCATTTCTCTCTATGCATACTAGTTCCAAACTTTATCTTCAAATTTTCTATAACATCTTCATTAAACTAAATACCTTCTATGCTATCTGCTGGTCTAATCCTTTTGCTGTTATCATTATTTATACATAAACCAACTGCTTTTAGATGCTGATTTAAATGTTTAATCCCCTCTTCCATCCACTCTTTATTCTTAGTATTTAAAACTATATCATCCGCATAGGTAAAAATAACTGGTAATTGGACTCCATCTCTCATCTTATATCGTGCTATTCTTAACAGTCTATTGATCTTATTAACAGCTACATTCATAATTAACACAAATAAAATGCTACTTACCTTATCCCACACTTTATTCTTATTTCTTCACTTAACCATCTATTTAATATTATTCTCACATTATTATTTTCATACACTGAAGCAATTATTTTTTATTATTTTATCACTTATATTACATTTTTTCAATGTATCCCATAAACACTCATATTTTATCTTATTCAATGCTTTACTCAAATCTCCTACCATAACGTTAGCATCAGCTTTCTTATTTATAATATCATCTATCACTTCTCTCACGGTCATTAATAAATATTGACTTCCTTTCCCTTTCTTTCCAAAAACTGAATATTCAAGCAATTTATGTAACTTATTTCCTAAACTTTTGCCTATTATTTTCATAAATATATTACAATCTGTGTTGTTCAATACAACCATTGTCCAATTTCTTATATCTTCTTTTTCTTCTTTCTTCCATATAAATTTCAGCATATTTCTTTTTCTACTATTCCTTTTTCTAAAAATACATTTAGTACTTTCACAAAATACACATTTTGCCATTCTTCCATGCTATGATATGTATGATAATCAATCCAATCCAGTCTGGTAGCATTTTCCATATTCACTTCTTGTAAGGTGTCATTGAATTCTTTTACACCTAAATTTTCTTGTAAGTTTGTATTTTCTTTATTCATTTTTTTTAACTTTCAATTTTATTGTTTCTTTTATCTTGTACCTTCTAAATGCATTTTCTATATATTTTCTTATTACCTCAAATACTTTTTCCTCTGTAATCCCCCTTTCCCCTTTCTCATCCTTTAGTTCTCTTATTATTCTCTTATTCTCTTTTACTATCTTATTTAAATATGACACAACCTCTTCTTTTTTTCCTTGTTAGAGGTACCTTTGCAGAATTACTTAATTGTAATTTTCTCAATTTTCTCACAGTTCATTTCATATATCTGCTTCAGTTTTTCATAAAAATGTATCTTCTCTCCATACAATTCTCTAAACACCTCCTGATTCAACTGCTTGTACTTCCATTTCTGTTTCATTCTCTTTATATCGTGACATTCCAAAAACACTTTTTATATTTTTCTTTGAAACTTATCCACCAAGTCATCCAATTTTCATAAAAAAATTCTCATATCTTAATGATCTTTCCATAACTGATTAATCTCTCTTCTATCTTCCTCATTTAGTTCTTTTTTCATTTAATGTTTTAATACCTTTATATATGCTTCCTTTTCTTGAACTTCTACCCAGATTGTTAAGTGATCTGAAAAAACTGTTACTTTTATTCCTTCTTGTATGACTTTCAAACTATTATAAAATAATCTATTGCCATTCTTATATAATTCCTTTTAGAAATCCAATGTTCATTACCTTATATATATATATATATATATATATATATATATATATATATATATATATATATGTGTGTGTGTGTGTGTGTGTGTGTGTGTGTGTGTGTATACATATATATATGTGTGTGTGTTTGTGTGTGTGTATATATATATATATATATATATATATATATATATATATATATATATATAAATCATTTCCACTTCTCATTATTTCTAATAGTATCCTAACATCATATCCCGCTTTCATTTTTTTCTTAGATTATAGTTAAAATCCTCCAGTAATATTATTTCCCTCCAACATAATTTAGAATTTTTTAAACATTTCTTTTTCTTTTTGTGACATATGAGTATACTGCAATGATTATATATACATATCTTTCCATCTTATATCTATTATAGTTAATCTACCCAGTTCTACTATAGTATAATCTAAAACTCTTATTGTTTTATGTCATAATATACCTAATCCTGAACATATTTCTTTTCCCATATTCCTAATAATATTACCATCATATAACTCTTCTGTTTGCAAACTTTCTTCTTCTGTTAATATTCTTGTGTCTTCTAATATAATGACTTGCATATCAAGTGTTGAACACCATACTAATACAGCTAATCTTCTTTTGATATACTGTTAACATTTATAGCTACGATTTTCACCTTTCTTCCTATATAAATTGGTATGCCATTCTACTTCGACCATTTTACTTTTTTTATTTTCTTTCACAACTACACTTTTAAACTTTTCTTTTCTATCTTTCACCCTTTTCAATATAGAATTATTTTTCCTTTAACCATTTTCCCATTTGCAAATTGATTTTCACTTGACTCTTGTATTATTCCCTCCACTTCATTATTTTATTTTTTCATACACTATTTTCTCTTCTTTACTATTGTATTGTACTATGATTTGTTCTTCATGCTTGTCTTCTAAATTCCCTTCTATATTATATTCACATTTCTGCTTTTGCTCTTGTCCATTAACTTCTATATTATCTTCATAATCTACCCATGTGTGTCTTGTTTGCCCACATTTTCTACATATCATATCACATTTATTAGGTTCATAGGTTCATAGGTTCATACTAGGCTATCTGCCCTAGGGCATTTACAAGCCTAGCCAGAGTGTGTTTGGCTTTCGCCACCCATTTTAAAATGAATTTTGCTATGCCCTTTTTTGAGGTTAGTATACTGTGAATCTGTCTAACAGTGACACAGAAGTGATACCCGAAGGAAATCTACAATCTCCCATCCACTCAAGATTCCTCTTGAGAGTCAATGAGGGACTCTGCCTAACCTGGACTGGGATTTTATTCCAGAGTGAAGGGAGCCTCTGGGTTATGAATCTGTCCCTCCAGCATGTCCTATTTATTTCAGTGCTGAGGTTCAAGTCTCTCGAGCGTGCAGCTCGATGGGATTTGGATTTTCTGAGGTGCAGCATGTCCATTAATTCTGGGTTGGACATGGCTTTATACGTCAGGCACAGATTGCTTCTGAGCAGGTGGTATGCCACTGAGTAGAGCTGGAGTTTCTTTAACCGGGCAGCATATGGCATCTGTTTGAGCCCTTTGATCCTCTTGGTGAGGTACTTTTGGGGTCTTTCCAGTTGCTGCAGGTGTCTGGTAAGGTACATTCCAAAAGGGGCATTGTACTCAATTATGGGCCTGATGAGGGATGAGTAAAGAGGCACGATGACCTCCCCTGATCTAGACGTGAATCCCTTCATGATTAGGTGGGCTATATAAAATGATTTTCTAACCACTTTGGCCACGTGGTTGTCGAATGAGAGATTGCTATCAACTTGGGTCCCCAGGTCCCTAATTACTTCTTCTGTACTTAATGGATTACCATCTATGTGGTAATTTGTGGGCACTTTGTTTTTGCCGAAGGGGATGACTATACACTTTTTGGCGTTTAGCTTGAGGCCATGGCTCTGGCACCAGTTGTCTGTTTCTATGAGGCCCTTTTATAGGATGCTTGTGTTGGCTGGAGAGTCGATTATGGCACCCAGTTTGCAGTCATCTGCAAACTTGGTCAGCCATAGTCCTTCCATGTTGGCATGTACCTCCGAGAAATATATACCGAACAAGAGAGGTCCCAGGACTGAGCCTTGTGGGATGCCACTTGTAACTGGTTTGAGTCTGACATGGCTCCAGCAATTCTAACCATGTGGGTTCTGTCCTTGAGCCAGTTTGCAACCCATCTAGTGACATAGGGGTTTATATTTAAGCTGGTGAGCTTATCTATAATGCCAGAGTGGGGTATTGTATCGAAGGCTTTTGCGAGGTCCAGGTAGGCTGTGTGGACCACCTTCCCCTCGTCAATGGCCTTGGTGACTGTTTCAAAGAAATTGACCAGGTTTAAGAGGCAGGATCTGCCCTTAACAAAGCCAAACTGGGTAGGATCCAGTGTCTGTAGGTCCCCAATATCTTTATTTATGAGGTCCATGATGATCCTTTCCATAGCTTTGCAGACCAAGCTAGTCAGGCTTATGGGGCGATAGTTTCCAGGATCCGTTTAGGCACCACCTTTGTGGAGAGGGACCACTGTTGCTGTACACCACTCTTTGGGTACATATCCTGTAGTAAGGCTGAGATTGAACAGTAGTTTTATGTTTGGGTTTAGTTCTTCTTGGAGTTCATGTAGGACGCAGCCCGGGTGTACCAATTTACTACAGATAACACACTTTCTTTTATCACAATCACTAATTGATCATCTTGCCCACAAAATAAACATGCTTTCATGTGTCCCCTGTATTTACCAAAACCCTTATTTTCTTCTGCATTTATCATGCTCAGACTATGTATAGTTTTTTCATTTTCTGTTTTCAGAATTACACCACATTCCCAAGCCCCAGTACACAAACTTTTATCATCATAAATTTTGCAATGTCCATAACATCCCTACATAAAGTCTTTAAAATTACTTTTAACACTTCTTTTTCAACTTCCATCTGGAAATGCACACAGATTCTATTTTTTGTTTGTCAATTACAGTTTCTCTTAGTTTCAAATTGTTTTAAAAAATTATCCATATGTTGACAACAAAATGTCACAGTATGTATCTTTATTAATATGTATAAAGGCTCTTACCTCCTTAGGAGAGATACCCAACTGCACCAAACCTCATACCTTTCAATTTCTTTTTCTTCTTTCCTGCTCAGTCTTACCACAACTTTCTTCTTTGTTATCTTTGTTATCATCTCTGCTCATCTTTCTCCTTCTTTCTCTGTCTGAGTGTATGGTTTATTTTTTCTTGCAATATATTTCACCTCTTCTTCTTGTATTTTGTCCATAATCTCTACCTACAAAGCTGGTCAAAGATGTCACTTTCTGGTTCATTTAGCGTAACATATTCCTCAGATAAACATCCCGCAATATTCCTGACTGGAGGGTTGTAATCATATATCCAGTCTGCAAACCATCCTGAAATAGCCTTTCCTGAAACAACATTTCAGAATCTCATATAGTTGCATTCACCTTTAATTCAACACTTCACTCCAGTTCCATATCAGATTACCATTCCTCTCTTCAGTCATCCTCCAGCATAACATCATTTTGCAAAGGATTAGACTCCTTTGATTCCAAAACAACCCCCTTTCCATCAACATTATCTCCTTTGCCAATGATCTCTTCTTGACACTCCATGTTTCTTCTTGCTTCGCCAAGCTGCTTCCACATTTGGACTGGAAGCAGAAAGTGCAATCATAAACAGTGTCCCGTGTGCCAGCTAGTGGGGAGTTTTTGTTTGTAAACATTTATATGTTTCATAGGTTCATAGGTTCATAGGTTGGTACTAGGCTATTGGCCCTAGGGCCTATACAAGCCTAGCCATAACAATTCCCTGGCTATTTCTTCCCACAGTATTTACTATCTGAGAGTATGGTTTATTTTTTCTCGCAATATCTTTCACCTCTTCTTCTTGTATTTTGTCCATAATCTCTACCCACAAAGTTGGTCACAGATGTCACTTTCTGGTTCATTTGGCTTAACTTATTCCTCAGATAAACATCCCGTGACATTCCTGACTGGAGGGTTGTAATCATATATCCAGTCTGCAAACCATCCTGAAATAGCCTTTCCTGAAACAACATTTCAGAATCTCATATAGTTGCATTCCCCTTTAATTCAACACTTCACTCCAATATTATTTACATATTTTCATATTCACATATTTACATTATTTACATGTAATCATTCAATGCATCATCAACTTCTTTTTAAGTGCTACCCCCTCCCTTTTACCCACAACCAAACCATATTTTTCCAATATTTTTGTCAATATCCATATTCCATTTCATTTAATCTCATTAAGTCTCTCATTCCAAATTGTCCATGTTACATAAAATATAAGTATGTCCATTTTATTTGCCTTTCCTTGTGATCTTATTCCATAATAACAATATTCTATCATGTCAATATGCAACATTTCACATTTCAAATAATCTTTAACCATATCATGTTTACATACTTCTCACCACAACTCTTGAATTTTTTTCACATTTTAAAAATACATGTTCTATAGTTTCAAACTTTTTATGCTTTTTACATATTCTCACAGTAAGACGCTGTCCAGTTCGATTCTCAGCTAGAGTGTCTTCTGCATGGAGACATGCATGAATGGGCGTACCCTCGTTGAAGCTTGTGCATCAGGCCTGGCAAGCCGGTATGTAAAAATCAACTGCCAATCATTAGCGGACCGGAGTTCCGCTGTGGTGACCCCTAACCGGGAAAAGCCGAAAGACACAAACAAACATACTCTATCTTGTTCCGAATGACACAAACAAACATATTCTATCTTGTTTACTTTTGCATGTTATATTTGCTTTTACTGGTAATTTACCTGTGAACAACCTCCACAAAAATCATTACATTCTTTAATTCTGTTATAATTTGCATATTATTATTATTGTTTTTTCTTACTTGTTTCTAACTCCTTCCAAGGACCAACAAAATAAAAAGATTTCATAATATTAATATGCCATTCCTTTCTATTCCTTTCTATTACATTCTTTTTTTTTTGTTTCCATAATACAATTTTACTATAAAGATCTTAAATTTCTTAATTAATGACACTTTTACTTCTTTTCTTCATTTCCATACCTTCCCAAATTTGCTTGTATTTACCATACATTATTGTTTCTACCAAATGCTTATTACCTTTCATAACTCCTTTTAATACTTTATATATATTTAAAGAGGCTGCATGTACAATTGGGTTTATGAATCCCAGCCCCCTGCTTTTTTTATATATAAAACTCTTCTCTTTACAGGGTTCAATCTCAACCCACAAATTAATGAAAGTTTTGTCATCATAATTTCTTTTTCATACCTCACTGGTATCATATAAATGATTGCAACATAGGCTGTTTTACCCAATATTATAGTAATTATCAAATGTGTTTTCTTTCTACATGAAAATCTATGTGATTTCGAAAAAGCAATTATTTCTTTAATTCCTTTAATAACCTTGTCCCATAGCTCATGTTTATATTCACTTCGACCAAATACTATCCCCAATATCTCTACACTTTTCATTATATTCTACACCTCCTGTTATGCCTTCATAAGCAAAACCTTTCATTTTCTCCTTATTTATACTTAAACCAAATTTCTTTAATGTAATACTTAATTTTACATTTATTTCTTCCATAAATTATTTATTTTAGCAATTATTTGTACCTCCTTCATATTTTATATCCTCCACTACTTGTCATTTTGTTTATTTCGACCACCCCTATATTCATGACTAATGGAAATATCACACTGCTAGCTGGACATCCTTCTTTTATTCCACACTCTATTTTCACCTCTTCCCCAATCCAAACATTTATGTTTAAGTTCACATAATTTTATCATACATTGATTTATTAAATTGTAATACTTTGTCACATATGTTGTATTCTTGCAAAATTCTCCATAATGCTTTGTATTGAATATTATCATATGCCATACTTACATCACCTAGCATAACCTTTACTTCCTATTTTTTATTAATAATGTCAGCAATTACTTCTCTTATTAATCTCAAAACATCCTGACTTCCCTTTGCCTTTCTTCCATAAACATTTTGATCATATAACCTTTCCATTTTACATTGTATTCTTTTAACTATTATTCCCATAAAAAAATGTATAGTCTGTATTATGTAAAATTATCAGTCTCCAATTTTTTATCTCATCTTTATTTCCTTTCTTATACAGAAAATTTAAAACCCCCATACAAATGTCCTACTATTTAATCCCTGTTTCCATCCATTCATTCATCACTTGTGTAAATATAATTTTTTGCCAGTCTTCTATTTCTTTATACATGTTATATTCTATCCCAGCTAATCCTGTGGCTAAATTTATCTTAATATCTTTAATAATCTCATTCAACTTATAGGTTCATAGGTTCTTAGGTAGGTACTAGGCTATCGGCTCAGGGGCCTACGTAAGCCTAGCCAACAAGGTTTCCTGGCTAATGCCACCCAAGAAAGTTATTTTCCTGTGCCACTGTCGAGCAGAGATACAGAAGTGATCCCCGGGGTGTATTTCCTATTTCCCATCCACTCATCAAGATTTTTCCTGAAGAGTGCTAATGAAGACCTTTGCTTGACATAGATGGGTAGCCTGTTCCAGAGTATGGGAAGTCTCTGGTAAGGAATCTATCCCTTCAGCATGTCCTGTTTGTTGTGGTGACAAGGTTCAGGTCCCTAGGGCATGTAGTTCGGAGGGATTGGGATTTCTTTAGGTGTAGCATGTCCAACAGTTCTGGGTTTGACATAGCTTTATATTTATTTGTTCTCTAAATATTCATTGTCTTCTTTATTAAATCCCTCACCATAATAAATTTGTTCTATGCACAATTCTCTTTTGCCATATAAATCTAATACATAGTTCTTAATTATTTCATATATTCCTTCTTGCTTGTTAACTTGTTTCCCTTCTTTATTTTTAATTCTCTTATTATTTTTTAAATTTCATTATTTTGCATAAATATAGCGCTACTTTCTCTTTTTTCCCCTTGTAACCTATATTTTTGCTTACATAAACTATTCATTTTTTTCTTGATTTCTTTTGTATATTTCTTTGTTTTTTTTACATAACATTCTATCCTTTTCTTCTAAACTTTTAAAAAATATTCACTTAATACTCTGTATTTCTTTTTTTCTCTTCTCTTCTACATATTCAAAAAATTGCCTTTTTAAATTTCTTTTTAAATTGTATCCACCAAGTAGTCCAATTTTCATACAAAGGTCTCATTGTAATATGTTGTTTCCATAATTATATAAGTTCTTTCTTTCCCCTACTTCCAATTCTTTCCATTAAGTTTTCTTATTCATTTTCCTATTTTAATATTTTCCTCATTTTCATAACATTTTATCCAAATAGCCACATGATCAGAAAATACAGTATATGTTATTCCTTTTGAGCATTTTTTAAACTTTCTGATATTAAAAAGTAATCAATTTCTGTCTTAATTTCATTCCTTTTATATGTCTAGTGTTTATTCCCCCATATCTTTATTTTTCCACTCCTCATAATTTCTGTAATTATTTGAACATCACAGTCCTTCTTTTTATTCCTTATATTACAATTAAAGTCACCTGCAATTATTATATCCATAGTCACACATACATAATTAAGTATACTTTTAAACATAGTTTCTCTCTTTTTTGTCACATATGCATATAAAACTATAACCCTATATACATACCCTTTCCATCTCAGATCCACTACAGTTATTCTCCCCAATTCTAAAGCTGTTATATCTAATATTATATTATCTTTACACAATATACATATACCTGAGCATGTTTCTTTACCTATATTCCAAATAACAGTATCATTCTAAACCTTTCTGTTAGTACTCTTTCTTCTTCCATTAATAGTCTAATGTTTTCTAACATGATTGTTTGAGCACCTACAGTTACACACCAATACATAATATTAATTCTCCTCTTCATATTTTTCATACTGTTCACATTTAAAGCTAAAATTATAAGTTTCATTGAGCAGTTATATTAACGATGTTTTTATCTCTTGCCTTTCTTATTATCTCTTACCATAATATTTTTAAACCTTCTTTTTCTTTCCCTAAAATTTTTCCTAGAGAATTGTTCTTACCTTTTACCACATACCACTCTGACTCTTCTTCACTTGTCTCATCTATTTCTTTTTCTTTTTCTTTATTATTCTCTTTAATTTTAAAGATAACTTCTGCATTTTTAATTTGTGATGTAACTACCTGTACAACATTCTCTTTTTCTTGTATAACTTAATTTACATTTTTTTACTTTCATTTTCTTGTGTATCTATCTCACAATCAAACCAGAAATGTCCTGCATTGCTACATTTTTTGCACTTTAATTCACATTTCTTTGCATTATGGCTTGTTTGACCACATAAATATCTTTTTTGTCACGTTCATTAATTAAATGATCTTTTCCATAAAAAATAACACATTTTAGATTGCACTCTGTACTTCACAAACCTTCTATTGCCATGCACATTAATAATATTAGGTATACATATATATATACATACATATATATATATATATATATATATATATATATATCACATTATCATTTTTCATTTTTAGAATTACTCCACATTCCCATTCCCCAGTCCATAGTCCTCTTTCATCATATATTTTGGTAGTCTCCATCACTTCTTTACATATAGTCAGCAAATGTTCTTTCAGTTCATTTGCTGCCACTTCAGTTCTAAACTGAATCAAAACCATTTTTTATTTGTCTAATAAAGGGTTGTACAGCATATTCTGACAATGGACAGTCTGTTTTCTTTTTTTTTTCATAAACCCCCCAAAAATATTCATAGTTCCCCAGTTTCAAATATCAAGTCACAAAATGTTTCTTTGTTAATTAAAATGAAAGCTCTTAGCTCTTAAACTTTAACACCCAGCAGTACTATAACACTGTTCTATGCCTCATATCTGTCAAAACCATTTCTTCTTTATTTCCTTTATTCCTCTCTCCTCTTTGACAGTTTCTCCCAATGTTTCAGCATAAGTCTTTTTCTCTGGAGCTTTCTCTGGCTCATTTTCTTCTTCTATTTTCACCATAATCTCACTCCAAGATACTACAACTCCACTTTCTAGCTCACTCAGGTTTATCATCTCCTACAGATAAACTTCCTACAACCCTCCCAAATAGAGGGTTGAAGCAATATATTGTTCACTGTTTCTGTTGATTCAAACATATTTTCTGGATTTTTTTCTCCAAATCCAGTTCGCTTTCACCTCTGTTTCCTCCTCAACCTCTTCTCCTTTTGAAAACAATGTTTTCTCTGTTCCTAAACTATTTGAGAATATTTCTGGTAGAAATTCTACCATTTCGATTGCATTTTCAACAACTTTCATTTCAGTTTCAGCAAATGCTGAATCAGCCATGTTTTCTCCTTGTTCCTCAAGGCTGCCTCCACACCTGGAACAGGACCAGGAAGACAGTTGCATTACACACAAACTCTTCCCCCTACTACCAAGAATAGGGGAAGTTATTTATTTAATTATATTTGTGTACTCTTGTTTTAATATATCAGAATGATTAAGTGGGTTGTTCTTGTTGTTGTTGTGTCTTTCGGCTTTTCCCAGTTAGGGGTCGCCACAGAGGAACTCTGGTCCGCTAAAGATTGGCAGTTGATTGTTATGTGCCGAGTTGCCAGCCCTGATGCACAACCTTCAACGAAGGTACGCCCATTCACGTATGTCTCCATGCAGAAGACGCTCTAGCTGAGAATCGAACTGGACAGCATCTTACTGTGAGACGACAACGCTACCGCAGCACCACCACCGCGGATACATGGTTAAGTGGGCATGGTTATTATATCTCAATGAACCTGTTGCTGTAAAGTGATCTTAGATTTGTTTTCCCCTGAATCAACCTTAAGACCACTTTTTATGATTTATGCTAAATGTAAGGTGATAATTTTTTTTTTAACTTCCATGTAAATTGAATGGCAGTATTGTGAGTCACAGGCATCTTGCATGGCTTCTGAAACCTATTTTTACTTTCACTTTTTTGTTTGAGTTCCTCTGATTTGTGTTCTCATTGCAGCTCTTACCTCTTTAACACTAGTGGCAAATGCTCAACAAAGTAAAAAAGCTGAACTGCATGTTTTAAGACTTCCAGATTTTTGGTCCCCTTGCTCACAGACCCTCTCCCACATTCTTCCTGAGGTGCCAAAATATCATTATAATCCAGGAGCTGTTAAGTGACCACTCTTGCTTCTACTTCAAGCAACGTTTGACAGACATTTAAACGGAGCTGCTATTCACTAGAGTCTGCAGTGAGGAGATATGTGTATTATATTGAATGCTGGCCAAATGTGTCATATTTGTATAAAATGTTTTCCTTGTAATGTAGCAAAGAATAAAATAAGTCTGCATTTCTGTTCTTGAATTTAGGTTAATGATGTTTTTTTTTTCTTTCTACTGAGGAAAAATGTATCTGTGCTTGACATTTTTCTACCTCAGGTGTATTGATAGCTTCATATTTGACATGTTATATTACTGCACACTAACACTTCATCCAAACCATAATCATTGAGCATGACAAATTAGTATTTTTTCATGGTTTAATTTCTCTAAGTCTTTTGGGTTTATAATACTATGATGGTAATGGACCACATTCTTAAGTCAGGGTATAATTAAAGTTCATAAAATTTGTATTCTTTCAATCTTTGATGTTATCCAAAAGTGCACTTTGCAGCATCTGCAATGTGCCCAGAATTGAATCCTTCTACAATTCATATGGAGTTACATGCATTGGTAATATATCTAAATACAACTCTAGGTTATTTTTATATGACCCATTGCTCCTACTATTACTGGAACTGTCTGGCTATCTTTCTTCCACATTGCTGTAATTTCTACCTACAAATCCTTGTATTTTATGACTTTGTTCCATACGTGAGACACTGTAATTGCTAGGTGTGGCAATTTCAATGATCAATGCTACTTTTGTCTTTTTTTCATAGGTTCATAGGTTCATACTAGGCTATCTGCCCTAGGGCATTTATAAGCCTAGCCAGAGTGTGTTTGGCTTTTGCCACCCATTTTAAATTAATTTTGATATGCCCTTTTTCGAGGTTAGTATACTGTGCCTCTGTCTAACAGTGACACAGAAGTGATACCCGGGGTAAACCTACAATCTCTCATCCACTCATCAAGATTCCTCTTGAAGAGAGTCAATGAGGAACTCTGCCTAACCTGGACTGGGATTTTATTCCAGAGTGAAGGGAGCCTCTGGGTTATGAATCAGTCCCTCCAGCATGTCCTATTTATTTCAGTGCTGAGGTTCAAGTCTCGAGCACGCGGCGATGGGATTTGGATTTTCTGAGGTGCAGCATGTCCATTAATTCCGGGTTGGACATGGCTTTATACATCAGGCACAGATCGTCTCTGAGCAGGTGGTATGCCACTGAGTAGAGCTGGAGTTTCTTTAACCGGGCAGCATATGGCATCTGTTTGAGCCCTTTGATCCTCTAGGTGAGGTACTTTTGGGGTCTTTCCAGTTGCTGCAGGTGTCTGGTAAGGTACATCCCAAAAGGGGCATTGTACTGAATTATAGGCCTGATGAGGGATGAGTAAAGAGGCATGATGACCTCCCCTGATCTAGATGTGAATCCCTTCATGATTAGGTGGGCTATATAAAATGTTTTTCTAACCACTTTGGCCACGTGGTTGTCAAATGAGAGATTGCTATCAACTTGGGTCCCCAGGTCCCTAATTACTTCTTCCGTACTTAATGGATTACCACCTATGTGGTAATTTGTGGGCACTTTGTTTTTGCCAAAGGGGATGACTATACACATTTTGGCGTTTAGCTTGAGGCCATGGCTCTGGCACCAGTTGTCTGTTTCTATGAGGCCCTTTTGGATGATGCTTGTGTCAGCTGGAGAGTCGATTATGGCGCCCAGTTTGCAGTCATCTGCGAACTTAGTCAGCCACAGTCCTTCCGTGTTGGCCTGTACCTCTGAGAAATATATACCGAACAAGAGAGGTCCCAGGACTGAGCCTTGTGGGACGCCACTTGTAACTGGTTTGGAGTCTGACATGGCTCCAGCAATTCTAACCATGTGGGATCTGTCCTTGAGCCAGTTTGCAACCCATCTAGTGACATAGGGGTTTATATTTAAGCTGGTGAGCTGATCTATAATGCCCGAGTGGGGTATTGTATTGAAGGCTTTTGCGAGGTCCAGGTAGGCTGTGTGGACCATCTTCCCCTTGTCAATGGTCTTGGTGACTGTTTCAAAGAAATTGACCAGGTTTAAGAGGCAGGATCTGCCCTTAACAAAGCTGAACTGGGTAGGATCCAGTGTCTGTAGGTCCCCAATATCTTTATTTATGAGTTCCATGATGATTCTTTCCATAGCTTTGCAGACCAAGCTAGTCAGGCTTATGGGGTGATAGTTTCCAGGATCCGTTGAGGCACCACCTTTGTGGAGAGGGACCACTGTTGCTGTACGCCACTCTTTGGGTACATATCCTGTTGTAAGGCTGAGATTGAACAGTAGTTTTATGTTTGGGTTTAGCTCTTCTTGGAGTTCATTAGGATGCAGCCCAGGACACCGTTTGGTCCCATTGATGCTGTGTTTTTTGCTTTGGAGAGGGCGGCTCTTACCTGAGCATCTGAGATGTTAGGGGGGCAGCACTCTGCTGGGATAGATATTTGCCCTTTTAGTCGGGGGGGGGTAAGTTTGCGCTGAACCTGTCAGCTAGGATGTTGGCAATGTCTGTGGGTTCGGTGTATTTTTTGTCATTTTGGACTAATTCTGAGTATATCTGGGAATTCCCACCCAGGTTTCTAACATAACTAAAGAAAGCCTTGTGATTATCCTTAGTGTCCTGTGCAATTTTTCTCTCGAAGCTGGCCTTAGACGATTTTATGAGTGCCCATAGTTTTTTGCTAACACTGATCAGAGATGCCTTCCCTTTTGGGGATTTTGCTCTATCATGTTGTAGCTTCCTCCTTCTATTGTATAGTTTGTTTATGGCTGGGGTCCACCAGACAGGATGTCTGCCTTTGGAGGATTGGGTCTTGGTTTTATTTGGGATTGCATGATCCATGCATTCCTGAAGGTGTTCATAGAATGTGTTTATAAAGGATTCTGCGGTCTGGGCCGTATTTTCCACAGGCCCGGGGGCTTTGAAGGATTCCACCTCAGTTTTGAGGAGTGTGAAATTTGCTTTAGAGAAAGTTTTCACTGTGGTTTTCTGGGCAGGGGGTGGGGTCGGGATGTGAATATCCAGTGAGACTAGTTTATGGTCTGATCTTACCAGTGAGGGATACACTTCTGGTCTGGAGCAAAGAGTCCCCATGTTGGTGATGATCAGGTCCAGTATGCTTTCCCCTCTTGCGGGAGTGGTAACAAGTTGTTCCATAGCATTTGAGTTTATAAATTCTAGGAACCTTTGAGCTAGGGTGTGGGAGCTAGAGTAATGCTCCCAGTCTATGTTTGGGTAGTTGAAGTCGCCCAACATAATGGTGTTTGGAGAGACCTTCATATTTTCCAGTGTTCTCAGGAAGGCCGAGTGGGGTTCCTGGGTTTGGGAGGGTGGTCTGTAGCAGGCTATAAACTAGAAGGCAGTTTTACCCACTGTTAGTTGCACATGGATAGTCTCTGATGCTTCGTGCTGTGCCACCAACCTGGAGGTGTGGGTATCTTTGACGAATATTGATACTCCCCATCCTTTTCTGGTTCGGTCCTAGTTTTGGGGCCGAAAAGCATGGTATGAGGTATAACCTGGTAGTGCTGGGGTGCTCTCTGGAGCCTTGAACCAGGCTTCTGTTACTGCACAGATATCGATGTTCTCCATGTTAAGGAGAGTTTTGAGTGCATGCATCTTGAGGTTTAGACTTCTGGCGTTGAGTAGTATTACTCTTAGTTTCTTATCCCTTGTGATACCTATGGAGGTGGGTTTGTCTTTTGAGCCTTGCCTAAAAAAGGCACTATGGGGTAGCAAGAGCCTTTGCCAATATCCCAAAGCCCAGGGGTGACAGGTGCAAGCCGTCCCTAGCGAAGCATCATGGCTTGTCGAGCATGTCATCCCAGGCTGACAGGCATTGGATCCCCTTTGAATGACACCAATACTTAAGCCAATTGTTGAAATTAATCATCTTGTCTTCATATTGTGGCATCATTCTCGGTGAGGGTAAGATGCTACTCAAGGTCAGGGTCATACCAGCCTGGGCTACATGCTCAGAGAGCTCCTCTATGTCTCTTTTCATGTAGTCCAGGGAGGTACGTCTCAGGTAATTCACACCAGCATGGACAATGACTGAGTCATATTTGTACTTGCGTTGGAGTGACCTGAGTGCTTGTGTTATGTGGCGCATCCTAGCACCCGACAGGCAGCTCACCGTGACCTTCTCCTTGTTCAGCCTGGTGAGCGGGACGTCAGTGTGCCTGACGATAGAGTCACTTATTACAAGTGTATCAGGTGTGTTGTTTAGCCTTAAGGGCTGTGACTGTTCGGCACACTGGCTTTGTGAGCTATGTGTTGCACGTGTTTTGTTTTGGGGTAGCTGTTGCTTGGGTGTCTGCTTTGGAGGATTCTGCTGCTTAGGCAAATTTTTATTTAGAGCTTCCGAGTATGTTTTTGTGTGCTTATGTGTTTGGTTTGCTGTCGTGGTAGGTCTATGTGAGACTGGAATTGTAGTGAGTGTGGTTTCCTTCTCCTCCTGACTGGTTACGCCAGTACTGAGTTGAGAGAGCTTAGCCTCCAGTTTGGCTATATGGTTGCATCTCTCACATGTGTTGGAATTTGTTGGGAGGAGGAGAGGGTTGTCTGTGTACATGAGGCAGTTGTAACATTGCCTCAAGATTCCCAGATTCACCAGCTGGACCGCAGAGGAGATTGACAACTGACCTTTGGACATGCAAGAATAGTATTGGGAATTCCTTTATAATTGAAAAAAGGGCCAATGGGGAACAAGGTACTCAAGGGGAGTTTTGTAAGGGTGTAGTGCTTTTAATTTTTAGTGCTGACTTATATAATTGCTTTAGTGAGCAAGTGCCAGGTAACTTAAATGCAATGTGTTACAGGTAACTTAAATGCAAAATGACAAACAGTAACTTTCTTTCAAGTGAAACAAGGAAATAAGTACAGTAAGCAATGCAGATATCACTAGGGATCCACAGAAGCGCTGAAAAGCCGCGTTTTAGGTGGAATTAGCATTTCAGGGAAATAAACAAACAAGCATACAAACAAAGCTAGATTCAGCAGGCCTGGATCTAGTCTATGCTACAGCAAACAAGGTGCACCAATTTCAGTAAGAAACAGTTCAAATATGCAGGCACTATAAGCCTTTAACCAGAAATTCCCAGCTCAGAAGGGCAGAGTCCAGCCTCTCCTCCCACAAGAGTGCAGACCACGAACCTTCTTAATGAAAAATAACTGGCCTAAAGCCCAAGTGCTTAAACCAGAACTAATACACTTTTAGAATAACAGACACTGAGCCCTCAATCAGCAGTTCCCAACTTAGAAGGATGTAAGCTACCTGTCCTGCCACCACAGTGCAGGCCACAAACCTTCCAAATGTAAAACAACTGGTCTGAAGCCCAAGTGCTTAATCCAAAAGACTTAGAATGATAGCTACACTTTAATCAAGTTACTATTAAGCAGTAATAAATACAATTGAATACTTTAAAGAATGCCTGGATTAGTGCTCAAGTTATACAAACAAAGCTAGATTCAGCAGGCCTGGATCTGGTCTATGCTACAGCAAACAAGGTGTACCAATTTCAGTAAGAAGCAGTTCAAATATGCTGGCACTATAAGCCTTTAACCAGAAATTCCCAGCTTAGAAGGGCAGAGTCCAGCCTCTCCTCCCACAAGAGTGCAGACCACGAACCCTCTTAATGTAAAATAACTGTCCTGAAGCCCAAGTGCTTAAACCAGAATTAATACAGTTTTAGAATAACAAACAGTGAGCCCTCAATCAGCAGTTCCCAAATTAGAAGGATGTAAGCTACCTGTCCTGCCACTACAGTGCAGACCACAAACCTTCTTAATGTAAAACAACTGGTCTGAAGCCCAAGTGCTTAAACTAAAAGGCTTAGAATAAGTTACACCAAGCAGTAATAAATATAATTGAGTACTTTTAAGATGACACAAAAGCAAAATAAAGTAGGAAGAAACACAAATACAGTAAAAGCAGATAACATTTTTTTTTTTTTTTTTTTGAGTGAGCAAATGAGATGGGCCCAGGAGGAGTATCCAAGTGCAAATTTACAAGAGGGGCGGCCAGTTTCAAAGCCACCAAGATTAACACCAAGACAAAAACAGGGAGAGTGGGTGGGAACCTACTGAAAAACAGTCACAACTTCCAGCTAGATATTGCTCAATGCAACACAAACAAATTACTTTAAATCGTGTATTATTTGATAAAAGTGCAGATAAAAAATTACTTAGCTTCACTTATGCGTTCAGTTGATTGCATGCAGGTCTTAGCCAGCCAAAGCTCACAGTTTAAACAGAAAATAATTCGCTGTACCACTTGTATAAGACAGAAACTGAATAACAATGAAGGAAACTACCCCACTTATCACTGGCTATGCAGGTTTTTTAACAAGCCTTAACTGAAAATACCACTATAAGACCTACTGAAAAACAGAGTCACGACTTCCAGCTAGATATTGCTCAATGCAACACAAACAAATTACTTTAAATCGTGTATTATTTGATAAAAGTGCAGATAAAAATTTACTTAGCTTCACTTATGCGTTCAGTTGATTGCATGCAGGTCTTAGCCTGCCAAAGCTCACAGTTTAAACAGAAAATAATTCACTGTACCACTTGTATAAGACAGAAACTGAATAACAATGAAGGAAACTACCCCCACTTATCACTGGCTATGCAGGTTTTTTAACAAGCCTTAACTGAAAATACCACTATAAGACCTACTGAAAAACAGAGTCACGACTTCCAGCTAGATATTGCTCAATGCAACACAAACAAATTACTTTAAATCGTGTATTATTTGATAAAAGTGCAGATAAAATTTACTTAGCTTCACTTATGCGTTCAGTTGATTGCATGCAGGTCTTAGCCAGCCAAAGCTCACAGTTTAAACAGAAAATAATTCACTGTACCACTTGTATAAGACAGAAACTGAATAACAATGAAGGAAACTACCCCCACTTATCACTGGCTATGCAGGTTTTTTAACAAGCCTTAACTGAAAATACCACTATAAGACCTACTGAAAAACAGAGTCACGACTTCCAGCTAGATATTGCTCAATGCAACACAAACAAATTACTTTAAATCGTGTATTATTTGATAAAAGTGCAGATAAAAATTTACTTAGCTTCACTTATGCGTTCAGTTGATTGCATGCAGGTCTTAGCCAGCCAAAGCTCACAGTTTAAACAGAAAATAATTCACTGTACCACTTGTATAAGACAGAAACTGAATAACAATGAAGGAAACTACCCCCACTTATCACTGGCTATGCAGGTTTTTTAACAAGCCTTAACTGAAAATACCACTATAAGACCTACTGAAAAACAGAGTCACGACTTCCAGCTAGATATTGCTCAATGCAACACAAACAAATTACTTTAAATTGTGTATTATTTGATAAAAGTGCAGATAAAAATTTACTTTCTTTCATGGATTACTCTATCCAATTTGCTTGCATCAATTTTTTGAATGGTTGGTAATGGGTGATCTCATGTAATCCACACTTCATCATTCTCTATGATGCTTTGTGGTTCATGTTTCTAATGCTTCTCAATTACGTCTGTATTCTAGTATTTGAATAAGTCCCATTGCAAAAATCTTGCCACATTATTTGTGCCTTTCAGTGCACATGCCCTCTGCTATAAGTGTATCTTACTCTGTTTCCAATTCTTTTTTTACAGAACCTACATGTGTCTGTTTCTCCCACATATTAAATGGACTTTGTAAACAATCCCCAGGATTCATGAACCTTGCGCCAGGCGCCAGCATAGCGTCGGCGTTATAACGCCAAATATGGCTGCTTAGCGATTCAGGTATGAATGAATTCCACGTGCACTACCGGCGTGCGCCGACGTCCCGCCCGGCGAGGTATGCAAAACACACTGTGTGCGGTATTGCACCATGCAAATGAGGGCAATAGCGATCCACGAAGTGGCGCAGGCGTAGCGTAGACGCAATGTAAACCAAAAAAGCGGTTTACATTTACCCAAACATACCGGAGGAGTAACGGAAGGCTGTCAAAGTCAGGTATCATATAGGTGCAATATGCCAATGTGGAAAGGCACCGAGAATGTCCAAAGAAAATATGA
>NC_056726.1:1484313397-1484357783 GCF_019279795.1 Protopterus annectens | reverse complement strand
ATAGTAGGCAAAACTTCAGAGGCCGATTCAATTAGGGTAGCAGGAGCCTCGGTAGTAGTCATGGATTCGGCTGAAGATTGACCCGTTTGCTCGGTTTCGGCGAAACCGAGACACTCATGTTTGTAACCGTGGTTTCGCCAAACCGCGGACCGCGTGTCGGGTCTTTTCTTTGCGTTTTTAACAATTTGAGTAGTCGGAGGATCCGGCGGCATAATGTCAAAATCTGAGCGAAAAACTGTTCAGCAAACTCCGACCGGCGCCTAAGCGTTCGTCGGTTGAAGGAAGCACAGGCTAAACAGGCTGCTACGTGTGGTCTGGGCCTAAACAAGGTAGGCAGTACGAGTGGAAATCCTTATGAGGTATTTGTTTCCCACAGGTTAAACAATTATTTACTTTTCTGACATCGGCTGAGGCAAGAAAGAGTCCCAACGGGTACTTAGCTTTAGAAGTCTTGGTAGTATTCGGTAGTAGTAATCTCTGGATCTGACCGACCGGCACTTGCGAACAGCTTCTGCTTCGGGCGCCACGCGGCAAGAAAGACTGAGGAAAATGGCGTCGGCTGATGCCTTTATACCCGAAGACCAGGAGAGATGACGTCGGGTGAAGTGCGACACCAGCCGAGGCCAGACCCAGACTTTGGAATCCGGCCGACCGAAGGGCTGCCTGACGACAGGACAACCCATTTGTTATGACTGCAGATGCATCCTTGAAGGACATCTTGGTTTTGAGCCTCTGCCCACTGGTTTGGAGGAAGGTCTGGGAACCCTCTTGGGGTTGGCAGTGAATGGAAGTAAAATTTGTACCCCTGGGATACAGTGTTGAGGACCCATCAGTCTTGTGTGATGGACATCCAGTTTTTTGCATGAAGCACAAGTTTTCCTCCTAGGAGCACAAGCAATTGGGCAGAGGTGGGGAGTGGAGAGAAGTCACTGTGAGTTTTTTCCGTAAGGAGATGGCTTACCATTCCCTGCTTTGGGGGTGGGGGCACTCCATTGCTTAGATCTCTGCATACCCTGCGACTGTAATCTGGGTGGTCTGTTTCCCCTGGGCCTAGTTTGAGGTGGCCGAAAGGGGGCTGGAAAGGACCAGTGTTTGGAAGGGCAATGCCTACTGAATCTAGGGGGTTGCACTTGTAATAATTCTTTAACAGTCTGCATAGACTTAGCTTTTTCTTCCATCTTTTTAAGAACCTCTTCTGCTTTGGTGCCAAACAAACTGTCCTTGTTCAAAGGAGCACTTAATAACTTTGATTTGACATGGTCTGGCAAAGTCTGCTCCTTGAGCCAAGCATGTCTTCTCAGTACAGAACCAGTGGCTGCTCCACGGCAAGATGCCTCTAGGGAGTCAAAGCCACACTGCAAAGTATACTTGCTGACTTGGCTTGCAGAATGTATAAGCTCCTGCAATTCCTTATTTTCTGCACAGTCTGTAAAGGTTGCCATCTTTTGTTTAATAAGCTCCATAACATGTTGCTGGTAACCTCAGCATGTGAAACTGACAATTTAATGCCCTAATAGCAAGATTGGAAAAGGTATATACCTTCATATCCTATCTGTCCACAGGTCTGGAATCCCTGTCCAAAGAGGTGGGATTCTTGGCTGTAGCTGCCTTGATACCTTTACGCTCCTGGGAAATGATCTCTGGGTCAGCAATAGGATTCTTGAAAATAAATTTATGAGTGCCAGGTACTCTGTAGTACCTGTCTGGTTTCCTAGGGGCAGGAGGTAAAGTATCAGGAGTAAGACTGGATTCCATAAAAACATCAACAACCTCCAGAACAGGGGGTATTGCTAAAGTTCTGTCCTGTGGCAAATCTAGGAATTCCCTGAGTCTCTTTTGGACTGAGGATTGTCCTGGCATTCCCGGTGGAAATGCTCTCTTAAGGTATGTAAGGTTTCACCAAAAGAAAAATCCTCTGGAGGGGAGTCAGGGGAAATGGATTCCTCTGCATCTGAATCCTCATAAGCAGAAAGGGGCATGTCTTCATAATCAGAGTCATCTGAGTCATGGTCTGTTGAAGCTGCAAGGGACTGGTCTCTTTTCCTCTTAGCAGGGGAAGGCTGACTTCCTCTAATCAGCGTAATAACGTCTTCTGCCATTGTAAGCATTTGTCATTGAGGCATGGGAGAAGGTGCATGCGCTTTGGTTGCCAGTTTTCTAGGCGTAGTCTTGGCCTAAGAAACTCTGTAGTTTTAGATAAAAAAGAAGTCACCAGCTTGAGTCTAACATCGGTAGTGCGAAGAACTGCCTCAGAAGCCGGTGCCTGCACAGCGGCTCCGGATACATCCAAGCCAGAGACATCCACAGGTTCCATTGTCGAAGAAGATTCTCACGGCATACCGGACTCCGAATGGGTCTCGTTAGAGGCCTGCGAATCCACAGAAGTGGGCATCAGGAGCTGAGAAAGTGCCTCACTGAGTAACAGCAAACTAGCAACTAGCTTAAAGGAAGCGTTGTCGGCAGCTCTGGACCTATGTGGTCTGTCTCTGTCTTTATCCTTACATTTTTTGGAATATCGGTAGTCGGATGGCTTACCGAAGCCATTTCGGAATACGGAGATCGAGAGCGGAAGAATTTAGCGACAAAGAGAGCCCGACGATGAATGGTTCAGGCGTTGAACAAGGCACAAAACCTACAACGAGGTACATCGTGGTCTGGGCCTAAACAGGTGCCACAGTAAGAATGAAAATCTCTGTGTGGTATTTGCTTTCCACAGGCAAGACAATTGTTAACTTTTTCTGACATCGGTTAGAGCAAGAAAAAGGGATCCCCAACAGAGTACTTTGCTTTACTTCAGGATTATTCAATTTGTAAAAGAAAATTCAGGTAGCGGCCAACTGGCACTTGCAAACTGCTTCTGCTTCGAGCTCTTCGGCAAGAAAAACTGATGTAATGGCGTGGGCTGCCTGTTTTTATTCCCCTGATGAACTGACGTCAGTCTTGGAGCGACAGCAATTGACGTAGAAATACTAAGTCTCTGGTATTCGGGCCAACTGAGGGCTACCTGCAGGCAGACAACCCAAGAGTGATGACTGCATTTGTGTCCATGGTATCTCACATTGCCCACAACAATGGATGGAAGTATGAAGGTGGCTGTGTTAAAGGACCTAGACTGCACCTTCTGCACCAGAACTGGAGATTGACAGGCCACAAGAAGGGCTGGGGACATGATGGGTGGCTGCACCAGAGCATCTGTAACATACAGATTTCCTATACCAGGTTTTCGCCATGCTACATAAATGGGCCAGGCCTTCCTGCAAGTCATAATGCAGACCACATACAATACTAACCAGATATCCTACAACTGCATTGGTCTCTGTGTGCCCCTTAATAATGGCCTGCACAAACTCTTGAGAAGTTGACACAAACACTCAGATCACAAAGCTGCAGTACCTATGGTACTGCAGCTTGATGCTGGCCTTCTCACACACAGTGTAGCTGGTGTCAGCAAAGGATGACTCTGATACTGGAGTAGATGGTGATTTCTGGCCTGATGTGTCAACCACTTCCTGTCCTATTGAAGCACCTTGGGACACAAGAATGAGCTTAACAGCCAAAGATGTTGTGTCCACAGAAGGGGGAAGGGACATGGCCATCATATTACCCCATGTTTACCCCACTTCCTCTGGGACCTCAATTGTGCCATGGTTTATCATCATCATCGGACACAGACTGTTGATTAACATCATAAATGTCTATTTCACAGTAGAGGACCTTGACAATAAAACACATGTGAAAATACATGTACATATCCAAGTTTAAGAATGCATCCTTCACCATCAACAGCCCAGTATAGGTAAACCTTTAAATCACAATGCCACAGAAAATCTAAAATTAACATAAACTTACATAACTCAAGCAGACTAATGCTATATCTGTAATCCCAATGTGCCTACAATAACAAAGCTGTTTGTTAATTTTATTACCTTGAGTCAGGTTGACAGTACAGATATTTCCACTTGATAAGACAAACATCAAGCATCACCATCTGATATTCTGAGTGCTCACTGCAGCTCTGTTCCCAAGTCCAGTACTTCACCATGAATAGCAGAGCTGACTTATACAAAGATGCCATGAACTTCTCCATGGCTGCTAATTATGATTCTGTTGGCAGATGCCCACCTGTGATCCTCCATTGCTGTGCAATAGCGGTTGCCTTGCTGCTTGCATGCTCAATCATGTAGGATTCACAGGTTCTATTTTAACCAGCAACTGCACTGATTTACTCAAAAAGGTCATTACCAAACACAGTCACAAAAGGCCCAGTCAGGTGTTATGGAGCATCTGACGACCATGCTCACAAACAGCCCCCAGCAGGATGTCATTTTCTGCATGGGAGTATCTTTCCTTCCCATGTCTATCACTGTCAAGCATGACTACCTGTAACAATAAAGAAATATATATGTAAGCTGGTGGTATGCCATACATAGTATACCCATGGTATGGTTGTTGGTGTTTGCAGTGGTATATGGTAGGGGCCACATCATACTCCAAAGAAAATCATGGATACATACAGGGATATCTTTTGCAACTCAGCTGTTTGGTTTATCTACAGGTAAGTTTGGAAACACAAGTAAGTGAACACCACCTCTCTTTAAGCCTGCTGTTCAGGTACTCAGGTGACAGTGAATTAGGAATAAATAAGTAAAAACAGGTTTTCCACTATCTGCCCTCTACTGCTGGCTCCACAGTGATGGGAAGCTATTAAGGTAATTCTGCCCCTGGAGAGAAAAGACTACTCCCAGGAGGATGTGGAGGACAAAAGGATTGTAACGTGGAGGACAAAAGGATTATAACATGCATCAGAAGAAGTACTTTAAGTCAATGTTTCACAAACAACAAACAAATAATAAAAAAGACAACTAGTATCAACAGCAAAGCTCCTCTGGAAAGGTTAAGAACAGTACATGGGAATCTCCACATATAACCCGGTTATTATGTCACCTGATTGAGACCTGAAATGTGCATGTTCAAGGACAGAGATAATCATAACCCCACAAACAGGCTACCACAAGAGTCCATGCTGTCTTCTATTTTGGTACAACTGCTTGTCTAGGCACAAATGCAAGTGCATGACTCTCACTTATTACACAGTCTATGCCATCGTCATGCTGTCCAACATTTTTTCATCTGACTTCTACTAGACTTGTCTAGTGATATTACCTTTGTTAACATGTTGGATGGCCTCAATTTTTGATGCACAAAAGTTCCAGCTAAGAAAGAAATGAAAAGCATCCAGCATATGAAAGTAGTGTGTGTGTGTGTGTGTGGGGGGGGGGGGGGTGATCTTTCCACCTGAACAATGCCTCATTCATTCTTAGCCCCATAAAGAGACAGTAAAATATTTTGTACACAGGTCAGTTTCCCTGCACACAGAACATCTCAACTGCAGAGAGAATCATGATCACCCACAGGGTGGTGAAACAACAGAGGCTGTAATCTGCCAATCCATGCAGACGTTGTCTATGAGGGTATCCAATCTTTTCAATGATGTATGTTAACCACAAAGTCAAGCTTTTTTTTTTTTTTTTAAAACAGAAATCTAGATCGACCCCATGGCAAGCTATACAGATGTCACTGTGCAAATGGGTCAGTGACTTCATGACCTGTTATCTGTAAACGAAGTTATAAATTAAGTGTTAAATAAAATGGTAAACATCCATTTTAATAAACAACATCATTCTACAACACAGTCAAGCCTTAGGATGCCAGACACAAAGGATTTCTCCTAGAACAAAAATATGGGTACTACAGAAACTTGGCAACAATCAAAGGACACTGCAAGGATTTAGCACAGCTGTGTCCCAACCACAAGTGCATACATTCATGCACCTTAATGTACATACAATGACAGCCTACTGATGCACAGGCAAAGTTAGTGAGTGTGCCACCGGTGACCTGGGCTAAATCAGATCAGCGACCCAAATGCTGAAGGGCTGGCCAGAGTGGGGATTATTAAGAGGCACCATCAACTCTCTTTTCTCAAATTCAGAGTACTCTAAATTTTGTTTTTCTAATCCCTGGTGGTGGATGCAGACTGCATTACATTTAAAAACTAGTGGTGCTTTGGCACGCACAGAAGTATGTACAGTTATTCCTGCACTGGCATTGTTAAAAACATCATGCCCCTCCCTCCACCCCACACTACTGCAAGGAAAAAAAAAAAGAGTACATGTAAAAGAAGTATGACAGGTCTTTCCACAAATTAAATGCAAACTGCAAATCCATGTTTGGTATTGATACGAATGTCTTTTGTCCTAAGGAAACCAGACTATCTTCATCACTACAAAGGTGATGTGGCTAAGTTTCACAATGGTATTTCATCCATACGCTTAGTATAGAACTATGAATCTATCAACTCTTTATCCATCTATCTGATAGGGGAAAAAATGGGTTTAGTGATAGGGACTATGCATGGCCCAATTACTGCTAACATCCATCCATAAAAAAGTACAGTTTTGTACCTACCATAAATGTAGATGTTCGAAGATCCACATTGCTGCAGTCCTTACATATGGGTAGTCCGCTGTCCTCGGTCGGCCCGAATACCAAAGTATTAGGTTGACGTCGGTCATGGGCGCTCAGATCTGACATCAGGGCGTCAGGGTATAAAAGCGCATGACCGACGTCATATCCTCAGTCTTTTCTTGCCCCAGATGTCAGAAGGCCCTAAAAGAAAGGCCACAGCCCAAAACAGGATACCTCCCAAAAACATGCCCAACAACAACCATCACCCAAACCATATAACCATGCCAAACTACAGAGGGGAAGGAGGGAGGGTAAATTGGACTGCAGCAATGTGGATCTTCGAACATCTACATTTATGGTAGGTACAAAACTGTACTATGTTCTTCATCTCACATTGCTGCAGTCCTTACATATGGGTAGAATCCCAAAGCAGAGGTAAAGGGAGGATGGCAAAATCATAAAGCATTAGGGGCTGCTAAAATGCCCTGTAATATTGCAGTGGCAAATCCAGCCCTAGACTTAGAATAAAGAGGAAGGTGGTAATGCTTGGAAAAAGTATGTACTGAACTCCAAGTGGCTGCTTCCAAAATATCTTTTGTAGCTACCCCCATTAGAAAGGCAGTAGAAGTGGCAGTAGTTCTAGTGGAATGAGGTCCGATTCCAGCCGGAATCTCCTTACCATGATGGGAATAACAGAAAGAAATACAAAACCCAATCCATTTAGAAATAGTTTGTTTTGAAACAGGTTTTCCCTGAGAACCCAAAGCAAAAGAAACAAACAACTGCTGAGACTGCCTGAACCCCTTGGTTCTGCTCAAATAATAACGTAACTGCCTGTGAATATGCAAAGTATGCAAAATCTTCTCCCTTTATTTTGGGGTTTGCATAAAAAGTAGGCAAATGAATAGTTTGGTTCAAGGGCACACTAGAAACCACTTTAGGCATAAAAAAAGGATTAGTACGCAAAGATACCCTATCCTTATGAAAAAATCAGGAAAGGTTCCACTGCCATAAGGGCCTGTGATTCAGAAACCCTTCTTGCAGAGGTAATGGCCAACAAAAAAGCAGTCTTCCATGATAAATACTTTAACTCGGCCGTAGCTGCAGGCTCAAAAGGTTGTAGAGTAAGCTTTTCCAACACAAAATTGTGATCCCAAGCAGGAGTAGGATCTCTTTGGGGTCTTATGTTCTTTGCCTCTAAGAAATTGCTTAAACAAAGGATGGGAAAATAAAGGAGGGTCACAGTCATAGTGAGCAGAAATGGCTGCAGCATGAACCTTTATCGAGGAGAAAGACAAACCCTTGTCCAATAACTCAGTAAGATATTGAAGAGAAACACTTAAATCAGGCTTGAAACATCAAAGTCCTTCGCTTTGCTCCAAAGAAAAATCTCCTCCATTTATCAGCGTAAACTTTCCTTGTACTAGGCCTTCTGGCCTCCAAAATAACATTCAAAACTTGTTATGGAAGCTGAGACCCTCCAGGGTCTAAAACAGAATATGCCAGGCTGTGAGATGCAGAGACTGAATCTTGACATTGAGGAAGTGATTGCCCTCCTGAGACAAAAGATGTGGAATCAAAGGCAGAGGCCATGGAGGCTCCCGCATCAAACTCCTCAGTAGTGGGTACCAGTGCTGTTGAGGCCAATCCGGCTATCAGAATCATGGATGGCTTGTCTTTTCTGGCCTTCAGGAGTACCTTGGGAATGAGAGGCAGAGGTGGAAAGGCATAGACATGAAGATTGCTCCAACTGAATGATAGAGCATCCACCTTCCAAGCTGTGGGATGAAACATTTTTGTGCAAAACTTTGGCAACTGGTAATTTAGTGGAAAAGCGAACAGATCTATGTCTGGAGTCCCCATAACACTGTCAACTTTTGAAACACATGAGGATCCAGTTTCCACTCGTGAGGATCCACAATTTGTCTGCTCAACACATCCGCTAAGGAGTTCTGTGCTCCTGGTAGAAACCTTGCCTGAAGATTGAGGTGTAAACTGAGAGCAGTCTCCCACAAAATCATCGCTTGCCTGCAAAGAGGGTGCGAATGGGTTCCCCTTGCTTGTTGATGGACCACATGACAGTAGTGTTGTCTGTTTGAATCAACACCTGTCCTGGGTGAAGTAAATCTTTGAAAGCCATCAATGCAAATTGGACTGCTAACATCTCCTTCAAGTTGATATGCAAATGTTGAAGTCTGACAGGCCACGTGTCTTGCACCCATTTTCCATTGAGGTGTGCTCCCCAAGCCTTGTCCGAGGCATCTGTCGTTAGAATCTGACTCGCCTCTGGTCGGGTCACAGAGAGTCCCTTGTTTAGGTGACATTCCTGAGCCCACCACAAAAATTCTTTCTGAATGCAAGGTATTATCTGAATGACAGTGTCTAGATCTTGGCAGTGTTGTGTCCATACATTTTTGAGATACCATTGAAGCTTCCTCATATGCAGTTTGGCATTGGGAAGCACCAGAATACAAGATGCCATGAACCCCAAGGCTTGAAGGACTGTCCTTGCAGTCAGCCTGGACTGTAGAGACATTTGATGGAAATAGAGAAAGGCTTCTTTGTTTGTCCGGGGTCAAAAGGCCATCTGGGAAGCTGTATTCAGTCTCACACCCAGAAAGCACATGTCCTGAGAGGGTACTAGACTGGACTTTATTTCGTTCACAGAATACCCTAGGCATCTTAACACTACCATCACATACTGTAGATGATGCAGAAGTTCGTCTTTCTGTTGTGCAATAATCAGGCAATCGTCCAAATAAGGATAAATCTGCATTCCTCAACCTGAAAAAAGGCTATCACTGGAGCCAGAACCTTTGTGAACACTCTGGGCGCAGTAGATAAGCCAAAGGGCAATGCAGAGAACTGATAATGTAAATTTCCATCCCGAAAACGCAGGTACCTCCTGCAACTGGGCCTGATAGGAACATGAAGATAAGCCTCTTTGAGATCCAGAGTTACCATCCAGTGATCTTTTCCCAACAGAGGTAAAAGCTGTTGTAACGTCAGCATTTTGAACTTTGGAATGTCCAGATAAGTGTTGAGGATAGATAAATCCAAAATTGGTCTCCACGTGTTCCCTTTCTTTGGTACTAGAAACAGGCGAGAATAAAATCCTAGTCCCACTTCTGACAGAGGAACTGGCTGTATAGCTCCTATTTGAAGAAGTAAAGAAATCTGCTTGTGAGCCTCTATCCTTTGAGGAGGAGCGTCTGGCATGCCTTTGAAAGGAGGCAATGTATGGAAATAGAACTTGTAGCCTCGGTTTATAATGTCCAATACCCATTTGTCCTGGGTGACTAAAACCAGTTTTGCTTGAAGAGTGCTAACTTTCCTCCCAAAGGAGCTGCCAGGAAGAAGAATCTGGCAGCTGGAAATGCAGGTCATTGGGCCTGTTTACGAAAGGACTGGCCCCTGCCCTCACCTGCAGATTGTGCAGGTGAACTCCAAGTTCTAGGCCTGAATGTACTGTGAGCTCTGCCCCTGCCACGTCTAGATCTACCCCTAGACTGAGAATCAGAAGAAGGGTAGATCCACCCCTTAGTAGGCCAATTTCTACTAAACTTAGGAGGTTGAACCTGCAAAAAATCTTTAACAGTCTGCATTGACTTAGCCTTGTCTTCCATTTTCTTCAAAACCGACTCCAGTCTGAAGTTTTGTTTGGTCCCCCTGTGAAGGGGCATCCAGAATACTAGTTTTAACATGCTCGGACAAATTCTGATCCTTAAGCCAGGCGTGCCTACGAAGAACTGAACCAGTGGCAGCCACCCTAGAAGAGGCCTGTACAGCATCAAAACCACACTGCAAAGAATGCTTACCCACCTGTTCAGAGACATGTACTAAATCTTGCAATTCTTTACACTCTATGCCCTCTGCCAAAGCATCCACTTTAGATTTTAGCTGAGAAAGGAGGAAATTCTGATACTTCAACATATGAAACTGGCAATTTAAAGCCCTCATTGCTAAAGTAGAAGAGGTATACACCTTCTTACCCCATCTATCCAAAGCTCTAGCTTCCTTATCTAGAGGAACCGGATTCTTTACAACAGAAGCTCTAACACCCTTAGGCCCTAATAGTTTCTGGGTCCGCCCTAGGACTCTTATACAGATATTTATGAGCCTCAGGCACCCTGTAATACCTGTCCGGTTTAACTGGTGCAGGAGGCAAAGAATCTGGATTAAGGGAAGCCTCCGAGAAAACATCTTGAACAACATCCAAAACAGGAGGTATAGCCAAGGGTCTATGCTGTGGTAAAACAAGAATTCCCTAAGCCTCTTCCGTGTATCAGAGAAATCCTGTCCTTCCCACTTAAAATGCTCCCTCATGGAATGCAGAGTTTCTGAAAATGAAAAATCCTCTGGAGGAGAAGCAGAAGGAGTGGAATCCTCTGCAGCAGAATCTGAATAAGGGGGAAAATCTTGAATATCTTCAGCAGAAGAGTCTGAGTCATCTGAGGCCTGATCCAAACTTTCCAACTCTGGCTCCACCCTGGGCCTCTTATCAGGAGGGGGCATAGAACCTCTAATTAAAGAAATCAAATCTTCTGCCATTTTAAGCATGTGCTTTTTAGGCACAGACCCTGAAGTACCTGGAGGGACACCAGAGGAAGGCAAAACAGACCTGCCCTTAGAAGAAGCCTTAGAAATAGTAGCAGAAGGCCAAACCACCTTAGGCATAGAAGGGAGAACAGTAACCTGAGAGGCCCCTTCAGCTTGACCTGACTCCTGTGAGGCCACATCCTGCAAAATCAAAGTTTCCCCTGAGACTCAACAGAAACTTCAGCCGGATCCACCTGCTCCACTGTAGTTTCTGCAGGACCGGCGTCCGAACGGACGAATCAACCTGTCTAGGTTTCAAGGATTTGTCTTTGCGCTTCTTGGAAGCGGGCGCCGGAGGATCCGGCGGCATAGTAAAATTACACCGCTTACCAAAGACTAACCTAGCACAATCTAACCTTCTTTTATAGTGCGCTTATTAAACCTAGCACAAAACCGACACCGACTACGTGGTCCGGTCCCAAACAAGGAATGCAAAGAGAGTGATAATCCCTATGCGGTATCTGTTTCCTACAAGAAATACAATTATTCACTTTTTCTGATATCTGGAATTATCTGAGGCAAGAAAAAACAAAAATATTCCCCAATGGGGTACTTAGCCCAACTTGGTTTCGGTCTGAAACTCAGAATACGAAAATTTCAGAACGCCGAACGGCACTTGCAATGCTGCTTCTGCATCGGACCATGCGGCAAAAAAAGGATATGACGTCGGTCATGCGCTTTTATACCCTGACGCTCTGATGTCAGATCTGAGCGCCCATGACCGACGTCAACCTAATACTTTGGTATTCGGGCCGACCGAGGACAGCGGACTACCCATATGTAAGGACTGCAGCAATGTGAGATGAAGAACATCAGCATCTACACTTCTTGTTAACTTGTAAGATGTTATAATTGATATCCTGTATGTGAGGAAGCCTCCTCAAAAAGAAAAAAATGAAACACCATAAAACTAAAAAAATACAATTAAACAGGATTTTTACATACACACACACACACAAATACATAACAATACATTTCAAAAAAAAAAAAAAAGCTGACCAGCTGAACAATACAAAACTAGTCTGGAAGACATTCAAGAATTCCAAGAAATGCAAGATACTTACACTAGCTCAAAAAACTCGGAAAGCATCATACAGGAAAACCCATTCTTCTGGTGAAAATGATATATGTAAACAGGCAGGTTAAGGAGTAATAAAAGTCTCAGTATATGCCTTGCTTTAGTCAGAAGGAAAATTGTAAACTACAGTTGTATATTTAATATTACAGTTATCAATATGCATTAAACACTTCCTCCAAAGAAAAAAAAAAAAAGATTTGCCAAAATAAGCTTCTGACTCTACTCCTGCAAGTACAGAAATCCATGCTGAGAGTTTACTCATGGACAAATATGCGGTCTGAAAGATTCAAAATACAGCAGACAACATTTTCATATTATACACTTCAGTGTTACATCCACCACATTATCTCAACACCAAGCCTAGCCTCCACTTTGACTTCAGAATTAAATCTGGCAATGGCCCCCACAAAACATACCCTACCATCCTGACAGAAGTCATATGTATCTACTGAAAAAGACCAAATGACCCAAATATCTACGTTCACACAGTCGACTTTGCAAAAGTCTACACACTACTATGACACATGGGCCAAGCAAAAATGTTGGTGCATGCAGAACAAAATTTTTAAAAAGAGCCAAAAATAAAATTTTTGCGGGGGGGGGGGGTCAAGCCCCCCTGAGCCCCTCTCCCCATGCTCCCCTGCTAATTACATACACTAACTCTAAGACAATATCGGGGGAAGGGCATATTTCCCAACCCCGAGAATTGTGCAGCATCAAACACCTGTCGACCATCTGTGCAGCTGACTAAAATTTGTCAACTAAACAATGTCAATCAAAAGCAGATTCATACATTTTCATTTCCCCATCACACACACACACATATATATATATATATATATATATATATATATATATATATATATATATTTTTTTTTTTTTTTTTTTTTTGGGGGGGGGGAGTACAGGAACTAATGGTGGTACATCACAAAATGGAAGACAAAAGTACAGTCACAATATCTCCTTCCCAAATTCAGCTCACGTTTCTATCACTTAATAATTCAGGGGCTTCAATGGATGATAAACAAGCACAGAGCAGTGGGAGCACAATGATCCACCCGTGTCTTCGAATCTTTCAGTTACCTAGTCAACACCCCCCCATCCCCAAGTTCATTGGGGTCTGAGCCCACTTACAGCACATCAGCAACACAAGAAGCACCCCCTACTAGCCAAACAGTAAGAGCGGAAGCATATCTTCAGCTACTACCTCCTCACACAGGCATGAGAAAATAAACAATTGTACAGCATATGCCTTTCCTGACATACTGTCTCAGGTTAACAAACTCATCTCCTCTTGGGTGAAGATGTTAGTACTCCACAAGCACAGACTGGCTGCTAGAGATGGAACACATTCACAGCATGTATTATGCAAATACATATCCACTCCCAATTTTGTCCTTACAGTATGTACTGAATGTTCTAAGCAAGGAATGTAACATAAGGAAGTGTCATCTGAACATTACTGCACAACATATTTTTAACATCAAGTTACCCTTTTGTTACCTTACCCAGACTTAACAACAAGACTCATTAAGGTATATATTAGTCACTGCTAAGTTCATGTAAGGTTTTCATGCTTTGGGTAGTGGTTCTGTTCTCAGCAACTGAAAATTCCATCTAGAAAGTGAAGTGCAGCAACTAAAATTACAATCTGTACTTTTTGTGGTAAAATGTTCTTAAACTGGCAGAGCTCTCTCACAGATGCAGCTTGCCTTGCCTTTAAACACAGATTGTTCATAAATGTGAGCCTAGTTTCCTTCGTTTGATATACTCTAAACAAATTATGTCACACAGTTAAACATTAACTGTATGGTAATGAAAGAAGAACTAGCTGTTTCACACTTGGTTCACGTTATGCAGCCTTTGAACTAGGACAACAAGTAGACAAAGATATATAAAAATTAAATCACAGACGCTAAGAGAATAAGATCTTTGATCCACCGTATCTATGCACAGTATTTCAGCTAGCCAGCCATAAGCATACATTTGTCCCAGTTGCCACTCCTTTAATCCATCCCCAGTATCTTTAAGCATTCCTGCAAAGCTGTTCTTAACTGCCTCCTCTGACAACATCACAGAATTCCAACATCCTCAGTGAAGTAATACCCCCTGATGTCAGTTTTAACTTCCTTGTGTTGCCATTTTGACCCTGCATCCTTTCAGTTCTTCTCATTCAGTTCTGTCCCTCCAACCTGTCAGCTGACCATGTGTTTCACCTAAATTATATCTTCTTCCCTTCCCCACTCCATTGTGTACATTCCCAGTACTCTGGTCCTTTTTACTTATTTGTGCCAAATTATCCATCACATTCATGCTAACCCTTTAGTAAATACTCTCAGACAACTCGCTGTACCTCTTGCAATTTCCATAAGTGCGCACAATACAAATGAAACTTATGCAATGCTCTGTACAAAAGCGCTGCATCCTGAATCCACATACCTTGGGTCATGTGTCCAACACACCACTGGCACTTGCCACTACCCTTTCACAATAAACAACATTGTTCTTTTTCACCTTTTATCTGCCACAGGCATACCTCCTCCTAGCACACAGATCTTCCCAAACTTCTCCTAAGGAAGTGCACAAACTTGCACTTATCTGCTTTGCATATTTAGTTATCACCTATGCACTCAACATGGAAACCGTAATGAAGTATCAACATTTCTTAAACATTACTAATGTTCTGGAGTTATCAGCAAACAAGTTGACTTTATTTTCTGAAAAGCAATGGTATAACAAATGTGAAAATGACGGCTTTTCAATCTTCCTTTCTAATTATCACTAGTTTCTTACCAGAAAACCGAAACCCAATCACTGCACGAACCTGGTTCCCACCACAACACAATTTTAGACTGGTGTCACTCTACTTTAAGGGATGGTGTTAAAGGCCACACTGGGGTACAGCTATCCGAATACACTACATCTGTCGAGTTCCTTTCTCACTCTTTAAGGAGACTCAGTCAATGAGTTAACTTACATTAACAAAGTACACACAGTTTAAACTCATTATGTTTACCTTGTGCAAACCGACTGTGTCCAAGAATTTACTAGAGACTCAGCAACACTTCCTAAAACTGTACACATTTACTCAAAAGTTTATGTGGTTTACAGTATTAATGTGTAGTTAATATATCAGATATGTTCCATGGTAAAGGATACACGAAAAGTAACCCCCACCTCTCCCTTTTTATTTCTGGTCCAGGCTTGTACATTCAAAATGCAAGGAGCTTTGCTGGCTCTTTGTGTAAACCAGAGTGTTTGTCTGGCCAGAAGGATCTCCAGTCCATAATCAGACCTGACAGTTTAGAACAAAGTCTATCGTCAAACTGGATACATTTCTTCCCACCCTGAAGATTTTGTGCACTTCCACTGCAGTTAATCCTTTCTTCACTTTTCTTTAGAGAGAATAAATTCCATCGCAACTTACTCAATCTATAGTCAAATACCCCAGGACTCTGTTATCTTTCTGATCCTGTCGCATAAATACCATCCCTAATAAGTAAAAAAGAACACACTGTGATTACCAGAAACTGCAGAAGTTTTGTTAAGCCCTCAGATGTGTGTAACATATGTATGGACCACTGCAGTATAATGGCTGTGGTGCAGACAGGGAAATACTCAAAAGTCTATAATTCTGCTCTATATCTAAATAGCGTTCAGCTCCAAGAGAACAAACTGTATCATTTTTGGATGACCATTCAATGCTACAAAAACTAAACTACAACAAATGTTTATCTAAACCACAAAAGAATGCATAAAACAGAGAAGTTGAAAATTATAGGTTCAGATAAAGGGCTAGGGCTGGTGATACGTAGACATAAAACTCTATTTTTCAAAAAACTACTTTCCCATTATGTCAAATACATAAGGTCAGGGATAATACTAAATACCTCATGGGACAAGACCAAATGCCACAAGGAACATCATCTAGACTGCTATAAATTAATGGCTTGCTATCAAAATGCTGTACGGCAGTTACACAAAACTTGGAAGGTCAAAATCATGGTTCCAAGTTTCCGTAATGTCGATCTGTGCATGTTTGAGTACACAACAGCAAATGCTAGTATGCATTCGCTCATTAGAGGTCGACATTCTGATTGGAGATTGCACTACAGTGGAGATCAGGAAATTTACTCTTTTCCTCCTTGTAGTGCGATCTCAGAGTTTGTATATACAATAAGAAGGGGGTGCGGGGGTGGTCTCCCTGGCAAAATGGTAAGAAATCAACAGAAGGCAAGGTACGTTGGGTAATGTCAATAATACTGAATTATCCATATTAACACTTTTGTTGTTTTGATTAAATGATTTAACTTGACTTTTTTTCCGATTAAGTCATTACTCAAAAAATGTGTTTCTACATTTTGATAGTAAACCTAAATAAAGAATAGTATTAAAAAAAGAGCTGAGAAATGTAATAAAATCACAGGAGATGTCAGCATTTCCAGTGTAGAATAAAGCAATTTTTTCTGAGGATTCGTCTATCAGGAGGGTGGAACAAAGGGTAGAACCCAACCAGGAGGTAAGGTGTGAATCAGGTGTCATGGAAGAAAAAAATACAGGCCAGTTGCTCAGAATAACAGAATCAGCTACATGACACACAGAAGACTGTAGAATAAATACTTAAATAAAAAAGGGATCAAAAGACAGCTAAGCAGTCTGAGAAGTCGACAGATAACCTAATGTACACAGCACACATTGTAACTTTCTCAGAAGTGCAGTCTATCTGCAGCACCTAGATAATGACATTATACAGTGTGACGTTCACCAAATGGCTGAAGATAGTACAGTTGTGTACACTTACCATAAATGTAGATGTTCGAGTGTATTCACTGTTGCAGTCATTACATTTGGGTTATCTGCTTGCAGTAGCCCTCAGTCGGCCTGAGTAACAAAGTCTTGGGTCCTGCGTCAGATGCTGTCCCTTCTTCCATGATGTCAGGTCGTCAGGGGTATAAAACATGCAGCCAACATCATTACATCAGTTTTTCTTGCCCCAGATCCCAGGTGCCACCCTAATGGGAAGCAATTAAATCTATAATTAGAAGGATATAACTCCAACAAAAAAGCAAATACACCAAAAAGCTTTTTGAGCATAGTAAGTGAGAGTAGAGGTATAGCCAAAAGAAGAAAGGGGGCTGGACGGAGGGTAACTAGGACTGCAACAGTGAATACACTTGTTCATCTACATTTATGGTAATTGTACACAACTGTACTATGTTCTTCATGCTTCACTGTTGCAGTCATTACATTTGGGTAGATTCCCACAGCTAAGGTTGGGAGGAGAAATTTAAATAGAATTAGGACAAGCTATTAGGCCCTGCAAGACTGCAGTGGCAAAGCCAACTCTGGATTTAGAGAAAATTGGCAAATGATAATGCTTGGTGAAAGTACGTACAGAACTCCAGGTAACAGCTTCCAGGATGTCCCTAGTAGGGATGCCCCCCCCCAAAAAGGCTGTAGAGGTAGATGCAGGCCTGGTTGAATGGGGTCTGATGCCCTGTAGGATAGGTTTTTCATGGTGCTGATAGCAGAAATGAATGCAGTGGCCTATCCATTTTGAAATGGTTTGCTTTGAAAAAGCTTTCCCCACTGTCCCTGCAGCAAATGCCACCAGCAGTTGTTCAGATTTCCTTTCAGGTTTAGTCCTGTCCAAGTAAAATCCAAGTTGTCTGCGCACATCTAAGGAGTGCAGTATCCATTCCCCTTTGTTCTGTGGTTTAAGAAAGAAGGTAGGCAAATGAATGGACTAATTAAGAGCCACAATGGATACCACCTTGGGCATGAAGGAGGGATTGGTTCTGAGGGGACACCCTGTCCGCATGAAAGATGATGAAAGGCTCCACTGCCATAAGGGCCTGTAGTTCAGATACCCTTCTTGCAGAAGTGATTGCTAAAAGGAAAGCTGTCTTCCAGGAAAGGAATTTTATCTGTAGTAGCAGCTGGCTCGAAAGGAGGAAGAGTGAGTTTCTCCAAGACAAAGTTAAGGTCCCAGGCTGGAGTTGCAGCTCTCCTGGGTGGCCTTAAATTGTTGGCCCCTCTGAGGAACTGCTTCAGCAGTGGGTGAGGGAAGAGGGGAGGCTCTGTGCTATAATGAGCTGAAATGGCTGAGGCATGAATTTTGATGGAGGAAAAGGACAAGCCCTTATGAAGCATCTCAGTCAAGTATTGTAGAATCTGAGGTAAATTGGGCACTGCTGCGCTCATCCCTTGAGATTGATTCCAAGCACAAAATCTCAAGGGATGAGCACAGCAGTGCCCAATCTCAAAGGATGAGCGCAGCAGTGCCCAATCTCAAAGGATGAGCGCAGCAGTGCCCAATTTACCTCAGATTCTACAATACTTGAGATTGATTCCAGGCACAAAATCTTTTCCATTTTGCAGCATAAGATTTTCTAGTACTAGGCCTCCTTGCCTCTAAAATGATATCCATCATGATTTACTGAGGGACTGTAAAGAAGAGATTAATTAATTAGCCAGGCTGCTACATTCAGGGTTTGCAGCTGAGGGTGCAGAATCTGGTTGTTCTGCTGAGACAAAAGGGAAGAAGTCTGAGGCAGGTGCCATGGGGCCAAGAGTGACACACTGCGCAAGACGGGGTACCAGGATTGGTGTGGCTAGTCTAGTGCAATTAAAATCGTCCTTGGCTTGTTCTGTTTGATCTTTAGTAGCACCTTGGAGAGCAGAGGCAGAGGAGGAAAGGCAGAAACTGATAGGTTTTTCCAGCTGAAGGATAACGCATCCACTTTCCAAGCTAGCTTGTGGGGAATCCTTGTACAAAATTGATGGTGCTGGTGGGAGGCAAACAGGTCTATATCTGGGCTCCCCCATTTGCTTGTCAACATGTTGAAAATCCTTGGTTCTAGTTTCCACTCGTGTAGGTCCATGAGGTTTCTGCTTAGTCCGTCTGCCAGTGTATTTAGTTTTCCTGGCAGGAATTGAGCTTGTAGATTCACTTGGTAGCTCAAGGCTGTGTTCCACAATGCCATGGCTCGCCTGCAGTTGGGGTAAGACTGTGTTCCCTGTACCGCCCTGCTTGTTTATGTACCACATGACAGTGGTGTGGTCTGTCTTTACCATTAGTTGTCCTGGAAGAATGTGGTCCTTGAAGGCTGTCAGAGCATTTTGTACAGCTAACATTTCCTTTTGATTTATGTGCATGTGCATTTGACTTGGGTTCCATTTGCCCTGAATGCACTTCCCTGCCAGGTGAGCCCCCCCATGCATAGTCTGATGCGTCTGTTGTTAAGGTTTGGGTGGCAGGGGGTAGTGTGAATGGTAGTCCCCTGTTTTGCTGGCAGGCCTCTGCCCACCAAAGGAACTCTAGGCATAGGCAAGGTACGATATAAATCATTGCTTCTAGATCCTGTGAATGCTGACACCATAGGCTTTTGAGATAGCACTTTAGTTTCCTCATATGCAGCCTTGCATATGGAATTAGAAGAATGCAGGAGACCATGAACCCCAAGGCTTGCAGTATTTGCCTTGCAGATAACTGGGTTTTTGTGGCCACTTGTTTGAAGTAGGTTGTCAAATTAATCCATTTCTCTGGCGTGAGGAAAGCCATCTGGGAAGTTGTATTCAAGCTTGCTCCCAGGAATATAATTTGTTGACAGGGTACCAGGTGTGATTTCTTTTCACTTATGGTGTACCCCAGACAAGTCAGCACCCTTCAAAAGTATGTCCTGGCTTTCTGCCTGAATTAGACAATCGTCCAGGTATGGGTATATTTGAATATTTCTTTGCCTGCAAAATGCAATGACGGGAGCTAGGCGCTTTGTGAATACCCTGGGCGCAGTAGATACACCAAAGGGCAGTGCAGAGAACTGATAGTGCATGTAGCCTGCTTTGGAGCATAGGTATCTTCTGCAAGACTCCCAGATAGGGATATGCAGGTATGCTTTTTTAAGTCTAGTGTTGCCAACCATGCATCTTTGCCTAGCATAGGAAGCAGTTGGTGAAGTCAGCATTTTGAATTTTGGAATCACCAGAAAGGTGTTTAGAGTAGAAAGGTCCAGGATAGGACGCCATGTATTGCCTTTTCTGGGTACCAGGAAAAGTGTTGGAATAGAAACCTTGTCATTAAAACCTTGTCATTTTTCCTCTTCTGGTACCAAGTGAATAGCCCCCATGCTTAAGAGAGAGAGTACTTGATTTTGGGCCTCTGTCCACTGATTTGGGGGTAGATCTGACCACCCGCTTGGTGTTGGTAACGTGTGGAAGTGAAATCTGTATCCTTGGGACACTATATTTAAAACCCATTTGTCCTGGGTAATGAGTTCCCAGTTTTTGGCCTGCAGACCAATTTTTCCACCTAAAGGAGCATTCAGTTGGGAAGTGCTTGGAAGTTTTAAAAGCAAATCATTGAGACAGTTTTCCATAAGGGGGAGCCTTACTGCTCCCAGATTTGGGTGCGGAAATCCCCCACTGCTTAGTCTTGTCCCCTGGGACAAGAAATCTGGGGTTTCTGCTGTGTCTAGATTTGGCTTGAGAAGACCTGAAAGGGGCTGGAAAGGACCAATTCTTAGAGGGCCAATGCCTACTAAATCTAGGAAGATGAACTTGCAAGAAATCTTTAACATTTTGCATAGATTTAGTTTTATCTTCCATCTTAAGAACTTCCTCAGCTTTGTTGCCAAACAGGTGGTCCTGATTTAAGGGAGCATCCAACAGTTTAGCTTTAACATGATCAGGCAAAGATTGCTCCTTAAGCCAAGCATGCCTTCTGAGCACAGACCCAGTAACAGCAGCCCTGCAAGAGGCCTCTAATGAATCAAATCCACATTGCAAAGTATGTTTACCAACCTGTTCAGCAGAATGCATTAAATCCTGTAATTCTTTATTTTCAGCAAAGTCAGGAATCAACATCATTTTCTGTTTAAGCAACCCAATAACATGTTGTTGATACTTTAACATATGAAACTGGCAGTTTAAAGCCCTAATGGCCAAGGTTGCAGAAGTGTAAACCTCCTTACCCCATCTACCCAGCACCCTGGAGTCTCTATCAGAAGGGGTATGATTTTTAGCAGTAGCAGTCTTAATGCCTTTGGGTCCCTGTGAAATAGTCTCTGGATCCACAATATGATTTTTAAAAAGAAACTTGTGTGAATCAGGCACCCTGTAATATCTGTCAGGTTTTCTGGGAGCAGGAGGCAAAGAATCAGGGGCCAAACTAGATTCTGAAAAGGCATCATCAACAATGTCTAGTACAGGAGGTATAGCTAAAGGCCTATGCTGAGGGAGGAGTACGAAATCCCTAAGCCTCTTTTTTGAATCAGAAAAATCCTGGCTTTCCCAGTGGAAATGCTCCCTTAGAGTACGTAAGGTTTCACCAAAAGAAAAATCCTCTGGAGGGGAAGCAGAGAGAATACAGTCCTCTGCATCAGAATCCTCATAAGTAGATAAGGGCAAATCCAGATAATCAGAAGAATCAGAAAAATAAGAATCCTGGTCAGAAGATTCATAAACAACTTCAGTCCTAGGTCTCTTAGAAGAGGGAGGTTGCCTTCCCCTGATTAAAGTTATAAGAACTTCAGCCATTCTTATCATTTGTTTTTTAGGCATAGAGGCCTGAGCATGCGGCCTGGGCATCAGTTTCTTAGGCATGGTTCAAGATTTAGGCTTAAATGAAGAAGGAGGCGTCAGTTTAATATGCAAGTCCATAGGCCTGAATACACCCTCAGAAGCCTGCACAGCGGCTCCGGACCCATCCAAGGTAGAGACATCCGCAGGTTCCACAGTTGAAGCATCTCGTGGCATACCGGACTCAGAATGGGTCTCAGTAGAGGCCTGCGAATCAGAAGTAGCAGGTATCAGGGGCTGTGAAAGCGCCTCACTGATTACCGGCAAACTGGCGACTGGCTTAGGAGAAGACTCATCAGCAGCTTTGGACCCAGGCGGCCTGTCTCTGTCTTTATCTTTGTGTTTTTTTGGAATCCCGGTAGTCGGATGGCTAACCGACAACATTTCTGGATAATTAAACTGAGAATCGAAATATTTAGAGGCGAAAATATGCCGACGACGGATAGTGCACTGATTAAATAAAGCACAAGACCGACAGCAAGGTACGTCATGGTCAGGGTCCAGACAAGGAATACAGAACGAATGAAAATCTTTGTGAGGTATTTGCTTTCCACAAGTAATGCAATTATTAACTTTTATTGACATCGGTAAGGAGCAAGAAAAAGTTTCCTCAATGGGGTACTTAGCTTTAGTTGAAGACTTCGGTTCTGAATCTTGAAAACAAAATTTTCAGGAGTCGGCCGACCGGTACTTGCAAACTGGTTCTGCTTCAGGCACTGTACGGCAAGAAAGACTGATGTAATGACGTCGGCTGCATGTTTTATACCCCTGACGACCTCACATCATGGAAGAAGGGACAGCAGCCGATGCAGGACCCAAGACTTTGTTAATCAGGCCGACTGTGGGCTACTGTAAGCAGATAACCCAAATGTAATGACTGCAACAGTGAAACACGAAGAACATCTGCTGCAGGACTTGTGCTTTTAGCTTCGATAGGAATGGAGGATGCACTTAGAAGGATAATGGCATATATAAACAAACTCCCTCTACCGAGAAAAGGTCCTGGATGGCAACAATTTAGGGACTTCTCTTTTAAGAATTTAAACTAGCAAACTGATACGGCATAGAATATCTTTACAGAAAAATCTATCCTCCCCCACCAATCCATTAGGATACTTAGCATCATAAACTCCAAAAGTGAATACAAGATAATGAGCAAATCTGGGAAAAATGGGGAGAAAGCAATGATCACATATACATGGATAAAGCAAACAGGAGCAAAATAAAAGAACCATGGAAGTTACTGAGTGCAAATGTCCATTATTCAGGCAATACATGACCAAAGCAGTGGCACTGATGTCAGAGAAATTAAATAATATTTCGGCACTAAGAGAAATGCAAGACTTACAAAAGCATAACTAAGATGCAAACATAACAGGCTACAGAGTTTATGGAACGCATAGTGGGTTTAAACAAAAAGAGTTGTAATGTGATATAAGGGAAAGGAGGTATTAAAAGCAACAAAAGAACTCAGAGGGAGGCTGGGAACAAGGGCAATATGGGTCATGCTGGTGGATGGAAAATGCAGCTCACTTTGTACAGAGGGATATGCAGATATATAGACAATAATAAGAAAAGGATAGACGGTACTACTGAAATAGCAGACTAAGAGGAAATACTGCTGACAGGGAAATTAATATGCTGCATATTTAAATGATTTGTCACAATTCTTAAGTGTTCTCTTTTTGTTTTGCAAGTGTTGCAATAATAGTATTACTTAGCATAGTGGTAAGTGCTGCATGTTTTTACTTTGGTGAAATTATTTATTTCCTAGCTGAAACTATAAGGACAGAGAGACTGTTGGCATTCTGAAACTTATTTTTCAGTGAACTCCACCCGTCAGCATGATGTCATGTTAGGTAACTGCTAGAGAAGAACTAGAAATATTGAAGCACGGCAGGCTTTCTTAAATACTTAATTTTTTTTTCCTGGGCTTTAAATGTGACAGTAAAAAAACAATGTGAATGCAGTCACATTAATGTTTTAATCCAGTCAGTACTGCAATGGGGGTTTTACATTTTGCTTCTGTCAAAATAATTGCTTATTTATGTATTATTCTGCGGTATCTAAGCCAAGATTAATTGTGCTGTGCATACCTGTCAACTGTCCACAATATTGTAAAAAAACCCTGACTGAGTTTTAACTCACACATGCTGAACTTTAACACAATACTGCTGTACATTTCATAAAAGACCATACCTCTCAACCTCTTAGAACAAGAAATCTGGGCAAAACCATAAATAATGGTGGAACAAGGCCCCCAAAATAGGGATAATTTTTAAATCTTGTTTTTAGAAACACAGAAAGTTGATAGAATAACAGGTTTTTCCTATGGCATGCATTTTCTGAAGGGAATGAAATCTGAAATTCAAATGCCTGTCATTATTTTCTGACTTCAATTCTCAATGCTTTGCCAGCGATTTACCAGACCAAAATTTTATGAGGACCATACCAAAAATATGAGGCAAAAATATGGATATTCTGCAAAACTCTGTACAGTTGAGAGGTATGTCGTCATCATCATCAACCCCCTTTTTCCCTAATTTCTACATGGGATCAGGGTGCCGGGTCAACTGTTGCCATCTCTCTCAATTCAGTGCCACTCTCCTAAGTTCTTCTAACTGTTAATAGTCTCTTCTCACACACAGTCCATCCACCTCTTTGCTTGATGCCCTTGTTTCCTCTTGCGTACTTCCTATCTGTCCCTAATCGTCTTCACCCGACTGTGCCCTGCTTTGCTGCAGATGTGCTCAAACCACCATAATCTGTTCTGTTTGACCTCCTCTGTAACTGGAGTTATTCTGGCTTTGCTCCAATGTCCTCATTTCTTCATCTGCCCCACCATGTGAATCCTGCCACCTATCTCAGGCACTTCATCTCCATCAGCTTTAGCTTCCTCAACTGCTCTGCCTTTACTACCCATGTTTCTGTACCACATAGTAGTAATGGTTGCATTATTGTTTTGTACATCTTACTTTTCAGCTTCTTTGGCATTCTTCTGTCATCTGCTATCCCTGACACTGTGTGCCAATTGGCTGCAGCCCCTCCAAGTCTAACTCTAACATACTCATTCAGACCTCCCTTTTTCTCAAACCCCCCCAGATACTTGAATCTGTTAACCTCTTCCACTATCTTCTCTTCTTAGTACTCAGCTTCTTATGATTTCCACCACGTGTTGCCAATATAATTGTTTTATCTGTACTCAGTTTCGTCCCACGTGCCTTTAGTTTTGCATTCCACTCCATATTCTTTGCTGAAGCTCTTGCTCAGATTCTGCTTGGAATGCCATATGTCTGCATACCTCAACTTTGCTGAGTTGTCCCCTCCAACCTATCTGCTTATATAGTCCATCACCACTGTGAACAGGAGTGGCCTCAGAGCAGAACACTGATGCACACCCACTCCCACTGGGAACATCTCTGTGAGACCAAATATTGTTCATTCGAGTCACTGAGTCCTTCTACTTAGCTTGCGCTAATTTTACCACTCTTTCTGGGACTTTGAACCACCTCAGGACTGCCCAAATCAGATTTATTGAGACCTTGTCATACACTTTCTCCAAGCCTAGGTCTGCCCAGTTGGGCTTGTTCCTTATGTTTAGCTTCTTCTCAACTATCTGCCTCACTGCAACCACTGGGTTGATTGTGCTGTATCCTGATCTGAATCCGAACTGCTCATCTCCCATCTTACTTTCTACTACTTTATGTATTCGTTTATCAATCATCCTCTCCAGAACTTTCATGCAGTATGACACGAGTCTGGTACCTCTGTACTGCCCATAGTTGTGGATGTCCTCTTTATTCTTGAACACTGGCACTAGTATGCTTATTCTCCAGTCATATGGGATATGCCTTTCTCTCCACACTGCTATGAATACCCTCAGGAGCCATTTCTCCCCTATCTCTCCCAATATCTTGATCATATCTGCTGTGACCTCATCTGAGCCTGCTGCTTTCCCTGACTTCGTTTTCCTTAGTGCTGTTCTTACTTCTTCTAGGGTGGGCTCCTCCTCTCCTTTCACTGTAGGCTGTGTTAGGGGCATTACAGCTTCTGTAGGGTTTTCTTCATTCAGAATTTTCTGGAAATACTCCTACCATCTGCCTTTGTTTCCTGCAGACTGATGAGCAGGTTGTTGCTGGCATCCTTTAAGAAGGGTGCCTGACTATTTTTTTTTTTATCTTTCTGCCTCTGCCTTGCAAACTGACAGTTTCTTTGTGCCACCTACCAAGTCACTTTCCAGAAGCTGGTAGAGTGCGTCTAATGCCTTGTCTTTTCTACTGAAACTCCTCTCTTAGCCTCTTTATTAATCAACCAATATTCCTTCTTAGCTTGGTCTACCTTTTCTATTTACCACTTTTTCCTGTATTCCTTCTTTTTTTAAAACTTCCTGGACATCTGCATTCCACCACCAACCTTCTTTAAGTGCTTTATTTCCCTACCAGGCTAAGCCGCATAACTGTTCTACAGTCCTCACACATGTTGTTTTGAGGCTCTGACATTCTTCTTAAACTCCACCCATTTCATATTTTTGCTGAGATGTTAGAGCCCCGAGTAATTCCTTGAATTCCTGTGCTTTCTCTCCTGTCAACTTCCAGGTCTTTAGCCTAGACTCTGTTGACCTTAGAGCCTTCTCTGGCCACAACTTGCAGCTAATAGTGGTCCAGCTGTTTCACTGGGGATAACTCTGCAATTGCTGACTTTATCCCGGTGCCCTTTCCTTACTAGGATGCTTGCATGTTGGCCACTCATGTGTGTGGTCTAATGACTATCTCTCTTGCTAAACCATGTGTCAACCGCCATCAAGCCACTTGCGAGATGGAAGTCTAGAATGGCCTGTCCTTCTTTACTCCTCTTGCCACACCCATGTGGACCCAGGCAGTCCTCATATCCTCTTCGGTTTCTCCGGAAGAAATTAATGGCACTCAAGATTTCCCAAATGCTTTTCACCAAAGTGTAGAGAAGGCCACACAGCCTCACCTACATCAACATCACTGTCATTTGAACGTCCTGCTCAACTCAAATAAGGGTCATCCTTCTAAGGATTTATAACTTCAACTTCAGAAGCTAAACAACAACGTGAACATCCCTGCTACCAAGAGAAAAAAAATCCTAATCCTCAGAGTAATTTTCATGTACTAAACTGACAGCCTCAGTGGGATTCCTTACATGACATCAAAGGCAGAGGGCATTCCACAGAGAATTACATGGAGGCAGAGCATCACAGAATGAAAAATACGTGGAAAAAAGGGAAAAATTATCACAACTATTTATGTTGAATTGTGTTAAGACATTTTACAACTGTATATGTTTATGATGAATTGTGTTAGACATCTAATATGATTTATGCTTTATTATTGGAAGTTACTATGGCATGCTAGCATTTTGTCTGCACCAAGTTATTTTTAGTATAATAGTATGGTCTATTTGCATAGCTGCACCTTGTTCACTAATGTTATTCATGCAATTGTGCTGTGTGTAGACAGCTCATACTGGTGTCTAATTATTTCTATATAATTGTGCTGTTACTGGTGGATAGAATGACATTAGAAAACCACGACAGAGTGCTGCTCGCTATATTTTTATCTGTGACTGCATAACTGTCTGAGGTTTCTTCTAACAGATGTTTTTCCAATTGGCTCAGTATCTGCATATACTAGTAGTTGGTTCAAGACATATTTTCCTGCATACAGTAGCTATTTGCTCAGTTTGTTTTTTGTAATCTTTATAATATATCTTTACCATCTCAAAGTGCTTACTCCTCTCTGTACTCTTCTTTTCTAGACCTAACTCCACTCTTAAGTATTCAACTGTGGTACCACCTTTATCATTCTTATAAGAAAAGCACAGTCCGAGTCTGAACTGTCTGCAAACAGCTAAAGTTAACTGAGTATGTGTCTACCTGTTTGAGCCAATATTCATTTTCGCCTGGAGAGCACTCTGCTTTGGCTGGTAAGCAATCCCCCCCCCCCACACACACACACACTCATCTTCCACTTTCTCTCTTATTCCCTTCTGTTAGCAGATAGTATCCATAATCTGATCAATACTGTGTGTTTGTTGATTTAAACTGAGACCACAGTGGCCTACTGATACAAGGTTATCCTGTTTTTCCACCTGAGAAATGGTTAAGAAATGACTTACAGTTTCAGAGCAGTCCTTGGTCAATTGTGATTGTTTCTTAAACACAAACTTGTCTTTGCTTTGGCTCATTAGCAGCAGTACAAAGAACTGCCTGCTCACACCCCTGTTCTACCCTCCCCCTTCCCTGTTTATTACCTTAAGACAATCCCAAAGTTAATAAATATTACCTGTAGCAGGCACCATTTTTAAAACTACAACCACCCTTGTCACTATCATATGTTCATTTATCAGTTAACTCTGTTACCTGATTGTTTCCAGCCCCCTCATAAGAGCAACTAACAGGGTTTCTACCCGTTTCACTCCCCACCCTGCTCCCTATTCCCTCCCGTCCCCAGTGGTCCCACCTTTATTACACTCACAAACCCCTCCCATCTTTCCAATAGCCAACTACAGTGCTAACCCAACACTACTTCCTCCATCTTCCCACTACTATCACACTTCCTCAACTAACGTGTACAAGTATACCTTACCTATGCTCACTGCATGCACTCTCCTTGCATATCTTACATCCTACCAAAGCTCCGTCATTCCCCCACTCAACCACTACCACTGTACTACTACTCACACCATGACTCATGTCTCACCCTCACTCAGCTCCCCTCCCACCAACTCAAGAACCATCCCTATGCACCCCAACCATATTCCACCAACTATATTACTCAAACATAAAGCATCCCTACAACTTAACATAGTAACCCTCCCATCATACCTATTGCCCACAAAGCACAATCATAAAGTTTCCCTTATAAACAAACACATTCAAAAACTGAGAAAACTTATAACCTCATGCATATCAAAACTAGCCCTAAGAGGAGACATCCACCCCAACCCTGGCCCTACCATCTCCAACCCCAATCCTCATAATCAGACTAGAAACCACAACTTCTCCCATATTACAGCCAATAGAAAGCCAAGTGACTTCCTTCTACCAAGCCTAAATATTAGAAGTATATCCAACAAGGTCCATGAACTCCATGCCACCACAGACTTGTACTCCCCAGATATAGTCATCCTGACAGAAACCTGGCTAAAACCTCACATTACCAGTGAGCAAATACTCCCTACAGGTTACGGCATACTAAGAGTAGACCAGCTAAACAAGAAAGGAGGCGGTGTAGCTATAATATTTAAACAGCATCTAAACATCCAGATCTTAAAATCATCAGCTCCACAAATAGGCAATGAAGAAATAATATATACCAACCTCAAAATAAACCAAAACAAAACCATCAACATAATTGGATGTTACTTCCCACCTGGTCAAAACATCCCTCCACTAGAAACCCACATCAGCTGGTCTACCCACCATCTCTCCCAAGAAACTATAATTTTAGGTGATTTCAATATTGACTGGCAATCCTGTTCTGGCAACCATCCAACCCATCATGTAAACCTTCATGGCTTCCCCCAACTAGTCCAGTCGCCAACCAGGATAAATAAAAACTCCAGCTAGCACACTACCCTGGATTGGATACTAGTCAGTAAGAGCCCCCAGTCATACATAACAGGCTGCTTATCAGACAGCCTCAGTGATCACTCCCCAACATTCCTACTCAAAAAATACCTATACCAAGCTAAACCTGTAATCTACCGTCAAATACGTAAAAAAACTAAAATTTAACCCACTCACATTCATCTCATCCCTCAAAGAATGTAACTGGCATCCTCTAAAGTACCTCAGTCTTGATGACACAGTTGAATTTTTTAATACTACCTTCCTGAGCATCCTTACTTACCATGCCCCCATAAGACTTTCCAGAACCAAAGCACAACCCTCCCCAGGCTACAGAAAAAGTACAGTTTTGTACCTACCATAAATGTAGATGTTCGAGTGTTCACCCTGCTGCAGTCATCACACTTGGGTTATCCTGTCAGGTGGTCCCGTCATCGGAATTCCAAAGTCTTCATCCGTGTCGGTTGTTGTCGCTTCTTCCTGACGCCAGTGCGCAGGTATATAGAATGCAACCGACGCCATTTTCTTCAGTTTTTCTTGCCCCACATGTCAGGTGCCCCCAAAAAGGTGGTCAAAATTAGTACCAAATGGAGTGGACACTGCACAAACACAAAATCCCTTCAGCTATAAGCAAATACATCAGTAAGGCATAGAAGAGATTTTTCCAGTAGATGAGAGGGGAAGGAGGGAGGGTAACCTGGACTGCAGCAGGGTGAACACTCGAACATCTACATTTATGGTAGGTACAAAAAGTACAGTTTTGTACCTACCATAAATGTAGATGTCCGAGAGGTATGCATCTGCAGTCCTAACAAATGGGTTGTCCTGTCGTCAGGCAGCCCTTCGGTCGGCCGGATTCCAAAGTCTGGGTCTGGCCTCGGCTGATGTCGCACTTCACCCGACGTCATAGCTGCAGTTCTTCGGGTATAAAGGTATCAGCCGACGCCATTTTCCTCAGTGTTTCTTGTCCCAGATGCCAGGTGCCCTCTAGGAAGGCTAAATTTGGATAAATGTTAAAGTTTCCAAATAAGAGAGAGCAAATAAAAATAAACATGTATATACATATATACAAACAAATACACCATAATAGATTCCCCCAGCTAGCTAGAAGATGGGCAAATACCCTAAGAGTACCACAGAGGGGAAGGAGGGAGGGTAATCCTGACTGCAGATGCATATTTCGACATCTACATTTATGGTAGGTACAAAAAGTACAGTTTTGTACCTACCATAAATTTAGATGTCCGAACTGGATAGCATCTGCAGTCATAACAACTGGGTTGTCCTGTCGTCAGGCAGCCCTTCGGGTCGGCCGGATTCCAAAGTCCGGGTCCGCTTCGCTGATGTCGCACTTCACCCGACGCCATCTCTGCTGGTCTTCGGGTATAAAGGCATCAGCCGCCATTTTCCTCAGTGTTTCTTGCCCCAGATGCCAGTTGCCCTCTTGGAAGGCTAAATTTTGGGTAAAAATGCCAATGTTTCCAAAGGATAGAAGGCAAACACAAAAATAAGCATGTATGTACATATATACAAACAAATACACCATAAGAGACTCCCCCCCACCAGCTAGCTATTAGGAGGGTAAATACCCTAGGAGTACCACAGAGGGAAGGAGGGAGGTCCTGACTGCAGATGCTATCCAGTTCGGACATCTACATTTATGGTAGGTACAAAACTGTACTATGTCCTTCATGGATGCATCTGCAGTCATAACAACTGGGTAGAATACCATAGCCAACTAGGGGAGGAGGAAGAATGGATTATGGTGTGGTTAGGATCCCTTGCAGCACAGCAGCAGCAAACCCTGCTCGGGATCTGGAATACAGAGGTAAATTATAATGCTTGGCAAATGTATGCACGGAGGTCCAAGTAGCCGCCTCAATAATGTCCTTGGTTGCCGCTCCTCGTAAGAAGGCTGTGGTAGTGGCTGTTGCTCTTGTAGAATGAGGCCGTATGTTCTGTGGAATTGGTTTTCCGTGGTAGGAGTAACAGAATCTTATGCAATTTCCTATCCATTTGGAGATTGTCTGTTTGGAAATTGCTTTTCCTTCCCTTCCTGTTGCATAGGCTACAAAAAGCTGGTCAGTTTTTCTGTTACTTTTTGTTCTGTCCAGGTAGTAGCGTAGCTGTCTGTGTACATCCAAGGTATGCAGCATTCTTTCCCCTCTGTTTTGTGGGTTGGGGAAGAAGGTAGGTAGGTGGATTGCCTGGTTTAAGGACACTCTGGATACCACCTTAGGCATAAATGTAGGATTAGTCCTCATGGACACTCTATCTTGGTGGAAGATTAGGAAGGGTTGTACTGCCATTAGGGCCTGAAGTTCAGAAACCCTCCTTGCTGAGGTTATTGCCAGTAGGAAAGCAGTTTTCCATGATAGATGCTGTAGGTCTGCTGTTGCTGCTGGTTCAAAGGTGCGAGTGTCAACTTTTCTAGCACAAAGTTCAAATCCCAAGCTGGCAGCGGTGGTTTCCTAGGAGGTTTTACATTCTTGATCCCTCTGAGGAACTGCCTGAGTAGAGGATGCGAGAAGACAGGTGGATCAAAGCTGTATTCTGCTGAAATAGCTGATGCATGTATCTTGATGGAGGAATAGGACAGGCCTGTATGTAGAAGCTCTGCCAAGTACTCCAGAATGTTAGCAATATCTATATTGGACACATCCTTTCCTCTTTCAGCACTCCAAATGACAAAGCTTTTCCATTTCCCTGCATTGTTCCTTCTTGTTGAAGGTCTGCGGGCTTCAAGGATAATGTCTTTAACCCTTTGGGAGAGATCTGGAATAGTTGCTGCTATGTGATGTGCCATGCAGTCAGTTGCAACGTTTTTAGGTTTGGATGCATGATGCTGTAGTTGTTCTGAGTTAACATCAAAGGCATCAGGGGTATTGACCACATTTTGTCCCGAGACATGCTCCTCAGCAATGGGTACCAGAGTTGTCTTGGCCAGTTCGGAGCTATCAGGATTATCCTTGGACGTTCCTCCTTGATTTTTAGTAATACCTTGTGTATCAAGGGAAGAGGTGGGAATGCATATGCTGTCAGGCCTTCCAAGCTGAAGGAGAGCGAATCCACTTTCGATGCAAGTGGATGGAATGTCCTTGTGCAGAATTTTGAGCTGGTGATTGAGAGGGAAGCTTAATAGATCTATCTGTGGCATTCCCCATTTCTTTGCGATGGTCTTGAAGATGTCCGGGTGTAGCATCCATTCGTGAGCATCCGAGGTGGTTCTGCTTAACATGTCTGCTAGAGTGTTCTCCTTTCCGTACAAACATTGCCTGTAACTGGATGTTGTAGCTGAGTGCCAGGTTCCAAAGGTCCAAAGTCATTCTGCATAGGGGTATGAATGAGTGCCTCCCTGTTTGTTGATGTACCACATGACTGTGGTGTTGTCTGTCCTTATCATCAAATGGCCTTCTTTGAGAAATGGTCTGAATTTTTGGATTGCCAGTTTTACTGCCAGCATTTCTTTTAGGCTGATGTGCAGGTGAATCTGGTCCTGGCCCACAATCCTTGCACGCATTTGTCCAGCATGTGAGCCCCCATCCTAGGTCTGAGGCGTCTGTTGTGATGGTTTGGCTTGCTTGATAGTTGTGAAAGGGTAAGCCTGGGTTTGACTGGCATGCTTGAGCCCACCATAGGAACTCCTGTTTTAGGCATGGAATTAGTGGAATTTCTGCTTCTAGGCTGTGCCTGTGTTGGGACCATAAATTCTTTAGGTACCACTGTAGTTCTCATATGCAGTCTGGCATGTGGAACCAAGATTATGCATGATGCCATGAAGCCCAAGGCCTGCAGAACTTTTCTTGCTGTTAGCTTGCTCTGGTTTGTTAGTGCCAAGAAGTAAAGAGGGAGATCTTTTGTTTTTCTGCAGTTAGGAATGCCATTTGTTTTACTGTGTCCAATTCGCCAAGAATGTCCTTTGTTTGGGATGGAATCAGCCCTGACTTTTGTAAATTGACTGTGTATCCCAGTGATTGTAGCAAGTAAATGACCCTTTGTAAATCTGTTGTCAGCTTGCTTTTGTTGTCCCCTTGTAGCAGGCAGTCGTCCAGGTATGGATAAATTTGGATTCCCTGTAGTCTGCAGTGGGCGATTACTGATGCCAGGCATTTTGTGAATACTCTGGGCAGTAGATAAGCCAAAGGGCAATGCTGAGAATTGATAGTGCTCTGATCCTGCAAGAAATCTGAGGTATCTTCTGCAAATTGGTCGAATGGGGACGTGCAGGTATGCCTCCTTGAGATCTAGAGTTACCAGCCAACACTCCTTGCCCAGCATGGGAAGAAGTTGCTGTAGGGTCAGCATTTTGAATTTTGGGACAATGATGTATGTGTTTAAGGTGGACAGGTCGAGAATGGGTCTCCAACTTTTTTCCTTTCTTGGAACTAGGAATAGTCTGGAGTAGAATCCTTTGCCTTGTTCTGTTTTTGGCACTCTTTCCACAGCTCTCATCTTTGTTAATTGCATTATATGCTGTAGAGCTTCTGTTTTTTGGTTTGGAGGCAGGTTTGGCATTCCTCTTTTGACTGGTAAAGTGTGGAAGTGGAACCGGTAACCTTGGTCTATGGTTTGCAAAATCCACTTGTCTTTTGTGATATAGTGCCAGTTTTTCGAAAATAAGGTTAATTTTCCGCCTAATGGTGCTGCTATTTGTTCCCTGGTAGGCGGAGATAGAATCAAGTCACTGTGATTGCCCTGATGTAGGGGTAGTGGCTGTGCCTGTGCCTCTGTTATTACCTTGCCACTGTCGTCCTCTGTAGGCACCCCCTCTGGATTGATTTCTGCCTCTGGAACGTCTATTCCTGCCCCTTTGGGATCTTGTGGAGTCAGGAAAGGACCAATTTTTGGCAGGCCAACTCCTGCTAAACCTTGGGGGCTGAACCTGCAAGAAATCTTTAACCGTTTGTACAGATTTTGCCTTTTCTTCCATTTTCTTCATTACCTGCTGGGCAGGTGTACCAAACAAACTGGTCTTATCCATAGGAGCATCTAATAACTTAGCTTTAACATGATCCGTAAGACTTGTTCCTTCAGCCATGCATGTCTTCTTATCACTGTGCCAGTCATGGCTGATCTAAATGAAGCCTCCAGTGCATCATAGCCACATTTTAAGGAATGGTTACTAACCTGTTGTATGTTATTAACCGCTTCTAATAGGTATTTCTTATCTATAGAGTCATCAGAGGATAGCTTTTTTGTTAACTGATCAAGCATAAACTCTTGGTATTGTATCATGTGAAACTGACAATTTAAAGCTCTAGCTGAGAGAGTAGCTGAGGTGTAAACCTTTTGCCCCATCTGTCTAAAGACCTGGCTTCCCTTTCAGAAGGAATAGGGTCTTTGCTGTGGTCGAGGCTACTGCCTTAGGCCCTGGGATATAGTTTCGGGTCTGCAAGTGGGGCCTTGTATAGGTGATGATGAGTGTCTGGCACCCTGTAAAATCTATCTGGTTTGGCAGGTGCTGGAGGTAAGGAATCTGGTGCAGTGCAAACATCATTAAATGCATTGTCCACAACAGAGAGGACAGGGGGTATAGCTAAGGGCCTGTGTTGTGGTGCAGAAAAGTCCTAAGTCTTTTCTGGAGTCTGAGAAATCCTGTTCCTGCCATTGGAATTGTTCTCTCATGGCATGTAAGGTTTCCCCAAAGGAGAATTCTTCTGGTGGAGAAGCAGCTGGAATGGATTCTTCAGCATCTGAGTCCTCATAATTGGAGAAAGGAGCCTCTGGCTGGTCTGTAATATCTGAGTCATCCGCAGAATCATCAGAGGACACAGGCTCGAGGGGCTCTGCTCTAGGTCTCTTTTCTGGGGCTGAGAGGCCCTGTCTGGGTGTGATTGAGATCCCTAATTAAGGATATTAAATCTTCTGCCAGAGTAAGCATTTGTGAACTAGAAGTGGGCCTGGTTGGGGGTTTAACAGGCACTGATTTAGTAGATTTGGCTGCTTTAGCCCTGGCAAAGGCCTTTAATAGACATGGCTGCAGGAGGCCTAGCAGCACCACGCTGGGGTAGAGACATCCAAAGGGATGGTGTCTGATAAGTCACTAGTAACCACTGTAGTAGGTAAAATTTCTGAGGCCGATTCAAGTGAAGCAGCCGGAACCTCAGTAGTAGTCATTGATTCGCTGTACTCTGATCAGTTTTCGGTTTCGCCTAAACCGAGACACTCGGTTTGCTTAACCGTGGTTTCGCCGAAACCGCTGACCGCGAGTGTCGGTCTTTTTCTTTGCTTTTAACAATTTGGGTAGTCGGAGGATCCGGCATAATGTACGCAAAATTAGAGCCGAAAAACTGCTCAGCAACTCCGACCGACGCCTAAGCCGCCTTCGGTTGAAAGAAGCACAGGCCGAACAGGCTGCTACGTGGTCTGGGCCTAAACAAGGCAAACAGTAAGAGTGGAAATCTTTATGAGGTATTTGTTTCCCACAAGTTAAACAGTTATTGACTTTTCTGACATCGGCTGAGGTAAGAAAGAGTCTCAACGGGTACTTAGCTTTTAGAAGTCTTCAAGGAGTATTCGGTAGTAGTAATCTCTGGATCTGACCGACCGCACTTGCGAACAGCTTCTGCTTCCGCCACGCGGCAAGAAAGACTGAGGAAAATGGCCGGCTGATGCCTTTATACCAAGACCAGCAGAGATGACGCCGGGTGAAGTGCGACATCAGCCGGCCGGACCCGGACTTTGGAATCCGCCGATCAAGGGCTGCCTGACGACAGGACAACCCAGTTATTAAGGATCGCAGATGCATCCATGAAGGACATCTGTACTATGTCCTTCAAGGATGCATCTGCAGTCCTAACAAATGGGTAGAATACCATAGCCAAACTGGGGAGGAGGAATAATAAGATTATGGTGTAGTTAAGATCCCTTGCAAAACAGCAGTGGCAAAACCTGCTCGGGATCTGGAGTATAAGGGTAGATTATAATGCTTGGCAAATGTATGCACGGCTCCAAGTAGCAGGCTCTAAAATGTCTTTGGTAGCCACCGTAAAAAGCTGTAGTAGTGGCTGTAGCCCTTGTGGAGTGAGGTCTGATGTTTTCTGGAGTTGTCTTTCCATGGTAAGAGTAACAAAATCTAATGCAATTTCCTATCCACTTAGAGATTGTCTGTTTTGAAATTGCTTTTCCTTCCATTCCTGTTGCATATGCTACCAGTAGCTGGTCAGTTTTTCTATTGCTCTTGGTCCTGTCCAGGTAGTAGCGCAATTGCCTATGTGCATCCAAGGTATGTAATAGTCTTTCTCCCTGTTCTGTGGGTTGGGAAGAATGTAGGCAGGTGGATAGCTTGGTTTAAAGATACCCTGGAGACCACCTTTGGCATAAAAGTAGGATTAGTTCTCATGGACACACTATCTTGATGAAAGATAAGGAAGGGCTGTACTGCCATTAATGCCTGTAGTTCAGAAACCCTTCTTGCTGAAGTGATTGCAAGCAGGAAAGCAGTTTTCCATGATAAGTACTGTAATTCTGCTGTTGCTGCTGGCTCGAAAGGAGGGAGTGTCAACTTTTCTAGCACAAAGTTCAAGTCCCATGCGGGCAATGGTGGCTTCCTTGGTGGTTTTACATCTTTAATTCCTCTCAGAAACTGCCTGAGTAGAGGATGTGAGAAGACTGGAGGGTCCATGTTGTATTCTGCTGAAATAGCTGATGCATGAATCTTAATGGAAGAATAGGACAGGCCATTGTGGAAAAGCTCTGCCAAGTATTCCAGGATGTTAGCTATGTTTACCAGTGACACATTTTCTCCTTTTGCTGCACTCCAAATGAGATATCTTTTCCATTTTGCTGAATAAGTTTTCCTTGTTGAGGGTCTGCGAGCCTCCAAGATAATGTCTTTAACCCTTTGAGATAAATCTGGTTATTTTGTCTTATGCAATGTTCCAGGCAGTCAGCTGCAGTGTTTTTAGGTTTGGATGCAGGGTTTTGAAGTTGTTCTGTGTTAACAGTAAGGAACTAGGGCAGAGGCCATATTTGTTCCTAGACATGCTCCTCAGTAATGGGTACCAATGCTGCCTCGGCCAGTCTGGAGCTATCAGGATGATCCTTGACGGTCTTTGATCTTCAATAGCACCTTGTGCATCAAAGGAAGAGGTGGGAATGCATATGCTGTCAGGTTTTTCCAACTGAAAGATAGGGAGTCCACCTTCCAAGCAAGTGGGTGGTATGCCCTCGTGCAGAATTTTTTCAATTGGTGGTTGTGTGGGGATGCAAATAAGTCTATTTCTGGTAGTCCCCATTTCCCTGTAATGGATTTGAAGATGTCTGGATGCAGCATCCATTCGTGGGCATCCGTGGTAGTTCTGCTTAGGATGTCTGCTAGTATATTTTCTTTTCCTGGTACAAATATTGCTTGTAACTGAATGTCGAAGCTCAGGGCCACATTCCAGAGGTCCATTGCCATCCGGCATAGAGGGTATGAATGTGTGCCTCCCTGTTTGTTGATGTACCACATAACTGTGGTGTTGTCCGTCCTTATCAGCAATTGACCCTGTCAAAGAAATGGTCTGAATGTCTGAATTGCCAGTTTTACTGCCAGCATCTCCTTTTGATTTATGTGTAGGTTCAGCTGGTCTTGAGTCCATAAGCCTTGTATGCACTTGTCCAGCATGTGTGCCCCCAACCGAGGTCTGAGGCGTTGTGATAGTCTGGCTTGGTTGAGTGCTGTGAAGGGCAGCCCTTTGTTCGATTGACAGGCCTGAGCCCACCATTGGAATTCTTGCTTCAGGCATGGAATTATTGGAATTTGGGTTTCTAGGCTGTGCTTGTGCTGAGACCATAAATTCTTTAGGTACCATTGTAACTTTCTCATATGTAGTCTGGCATGTGGAATCAATATTATGCAGGATGCCATGTAACCCAGGGCTTGCAGGACTTTCCTTGCTGTTAGCTGGTTCTGCTTTGTTAATGCCATGAAATAGAGAGGAAGGTGCTTTTTTCTGCTGTGAGGATGCCATTTGATTTGATGTGTCCAGTTCTGCACCCAAGAAAGTTATCCTTTGGGATGGTATGAGCCTTGACTTGTTTATATTGACTGTGTATCCCAGGGCTTGCAGTACATGAATGACCTTTTCAAATCTTTTGCTAATTTGTTTTGTTGTCCGCTTGTAACAGGAAGTCGCCCAGGTAAGGGTAAATTTGAATTCTGAAGCCTGCAATGAGCAATTACTGATGCCAGGCATTTCGTGAATACTCTGGGCGCAGTAGATAAGCCAAAGGGCAATGCTGAGAATTGATAATGCTCTGATCCTGCAAGAAATCTGAGGTATCTTCTGCAATTTGGTCGATGGAGATGCAGGTATGCCTCCTTGAGATCTAGAGTTACCAGCCAAGACTCCTTGCCCAGCATGGGAAGAAGCTGCTGTAGGGTCAGCATTTTGAATTTTGGAACAATGAGGTATGTGTTTAGAGCGACAGGTCGAGAATAGGTCTCCATTGGTTTTCTTTTCTTGGCACCAGGAAAAGTCTGGAGTAAAATCCTTGCCCTTGTTCCATAGACGGTACCTTTCTATAGCTCTCATCCTTAGTAAGTGGTGTATTTGTTCTAGAGCTTTTGTCTTCTGATTTGGAGGAAGGTTTGGCATTCCTCTCTTCCTTGGTAGAGTATGGAAGTGAAACCTGTAACCTTGGTCTATTGTCTGTAAAATCCATTTGTCTCCTGTGATGTGATGCCAGTTTACTGAAAATAAGGCTAGCTTCCCTAAGGGTGCTTCTAGTTGTTCCCTGGTAGGCGGTGCCAGAGCCAAGTCACTGTGATTGTCCTGTGGAAGTGGTGGTGGCTGGATCTGTGCCAGTACTTCGCTGGTTGTTAGGCTGCCACTGACGCCCCTGTAGGCACCTCTGGATTGACCCCTGCCTCTGGGCCTATTCCTGCCTCTGAGCTCTGGAGGTGTCTGGAAAGGACCAATTCTTGGAAGGCCAGTTCCTACTAAACCTTGGAGGCTGGACCTGTAAGAAATCCTTGACTGTCTGGACAGATTTTGCTTTCTTCCACCTTCTTCAGCACCTGCTGTGCAGGGAGCCAAACAAATTGAGCTTATCCATGGGAGCATCTAGGAGCTTTGATTTAACATGGTCTGGTAAGGACTGCTCTTTAACCATGCATGCCTTCTGATCACTGTACCAGTCATAGCTGATCTAAAGGAAGCCTCCAGTGCATCATAGCCGATTTTAAGGAATGATTACTGACCTGCTGAATGTTATGTACCATTTCCTGAACAGATTTTTGTCTAATGGTTCAGACGAGGACAGTTTTTAGTTAACTGATCTAACATAAATTCCTGATACTGAATCATGTGGAATTGACAGTTTAAGGCCCTAGCCGAAGAGTAGCAGAAGTGTAAATTTTTTACCCCATCTCTAAGGCCCTAGATTCCTTTCAGAGGGGAGGGTTTTTGGCAGAAGTAGCTGCTACAGCCTTGGGTCCCTGGGAGATAGTTTCAGGATCTGCAAAGGAGCCTTATACAAATGATAATGTGTCCGAACCCTGTAGTACCTGTCGGGCTTAGCAGGGGCCGGAGGAAGAGAATCAGGAGCAGTACAAGCATCATTAAATGCATCATCCACAACAGTAAGTACTGGAGGAATGGCTAAAGGCCTATGCTGTGGCAAATGCAAAAAGGTCCTAAGCCTTTTCCTAGAGTCTGAAAAATCCTGGCCCTGCCATTGAAATTGTTCCTCATAGCATGCAAGGTTTCCCCAAAAGAAAATTCCTCAGGCGGAGAGGCAGAAGGAATGGAGTCTTCTGCATCAGAGTCCTCATAAGGAGAATAAGAGCCCTCTGGAGGGTTTGTATTATCTGAATCATCAAAGGAGTAATCTGAAGAAACTGGCTCAGGGGCTCTGCTCAGGCCTCTTCTCTGGAGGTGGGTGAGAGGCCCTGTCAGGGTGAGGTTGGGATCCCCGGATCAAAGAAATGAGATCCTCTGCTAGACTAAGCATTTGAGAACTAGAGCTAGGCCTGTGAGAGGGGGTCTTAGCAGGCACAGTTTTGGTAGATTTTGCTGCTTTAGCCCTGGCAAAAGCCTTAATCGACATGGATGCAGGGGCGTAGCAGCCGCACGTGCAGGAGTAGATATATCTAAAGGTATAGTATCAGATAAATCCTGTGAACCTGCAAGAGCAGGTGGGATTTCAGTAGCAGATTCAGCCATGTTGGATGAGGCCTGTAGGAGGCAAGCTACCGTCAAGGAAGAACTGGACTCGGTTTCAGCGAAACCGAGACACTCGTGAAGTTGATTTAACCGCGTTTCGCGAAACCGCGGACCGCGAGTGTCGGTCCTTTTCCTGCGCTTTTTGTTATGCGGTCGGAGTTTCCGACGGCATATTGTAAGCAAAAGCGAGCCGAAAAACTCTCAGCAATTCGACCGACGCCTAAGCATCCGTCGGTTGAAAGAAGCACAGGCTAGACAAGCTGCTACGCCGTGGTCTGGGCCTAAACAAGGTAGGCAGTAAGAGTGGAAATCTTTATGAGGTATTTGTTTCCACAAGTTAAACAGTTATTCACTTTTTCTGACATCGGCTGAGGCAAGAAAGAGTCCACAATGGGGTACTTAGCTTTTAGAAGTCTTCGGTAGTAGTAATCTCTGGTTCTGACCGACCGCACTTGCGAACAGCTTCTGCTTCGCCACGCTGCAAGAAAGACTGAGAAAATGGCGGCTGATACCTTTATACCAAGAACTGCAGCTATGACGCCGGGTGAAGTGCGACATCAGCCGAGGCCAGACCCAGACTTTGAATCCGCCGATCAAGGGCTGCCTGACGACAGGACAACCCATTTGTTAGGACTGCAGATGCATCCTTGGAGGACATCTGTACTATGTTCATCGTGTTACCCTGCTGCAGTCATCACACTTGGGTTGAATCCCAAAGCTAAGGTAGGGGGGAGGTATCAGAGGGTTAGTGAGGACAATAAGGCCCTGCAGAACTGCAGCGGTGAAGCCCGCCCTGGACTTAGAGTAAAGAGGTAAGTGATAGTGTTTGGTAAAGGTGTGTACTGAACTCCAAGTTGCAGCTTCTAAAATTTCCTTGGTTGGAACCCCCCTGAGAAAGGCTGTAGAGGTAGATGTTGCCCTGGTAGAGTGGGATCTAATGGTAGCAGGAACTGGTTTCCCATGATGGGTATAGCAGAAACGTATGCAATGACCTATCCATTTAGAAATGGTTTGCTTAGATAAAGCCTTCCCTTGAGAAGCTGTAGCATAGGATACAAAGAGATGGTCAGTTTTTCTGAAAGCCTTAGTTTTGTCCAAGTAGTAACGAAGTTGCCTGTGCATGTCCAAGGAATGCAGGAGTCTCTCACCTTTGTTCTGTGGATTGGGGAAGAAGGTGGGTAAGTGGATGGTTTGATTTAAAGCTACACTGGAAACCACCTTAGGCATAAAGGAAGGATTAGTTCGTAGAGAAACTCTGTCAATGAAAAATGAGGAAAGGTTCCACTGCCATTAGTGCCTGTTCCTCTGAGACTCTCCTAGCTGAAGTTATTGCTAGGAGCAGGGCAGTCTTCCATGATAGGAACTGAAGATATGCAGAGAAAGCTGGTTCAAAGGGAGGTAGTGTTAGTTTTTCCAGAACAAAGTTGAGGTCCCATGTTGGTGTAGGAGCTCTCCTGGGTGGTCTAATGTTTTTTGCCCCTCTGAGGAACTGCCTTAGAAGAGGATGTGAAAATAAAGGTGGATCCGTGTTGTAGTTAGCTGAAATAGCTGAAGCATGGATTTTAATTGAGGAAAAGGAAAGTCCTTTGTGTAACATCTCAGCTAAATACTGTAGAATATGAGGCATGTGAGGCTGAATTGTGTCTTGGCCTTTAGCTTGGTTACAGGCACAAAACCTTTTCCATTTGTCCGAATAAGCCTTCCTGGTGCTTGGCCTCCTGGCTTCCAGAATAACATCCAGAACTGCTTGTGAAAGAGGAGCTGGTTGGATGTTTAGTTGATTTTCCATGCAGCCAAATTTAAAGTTTTGAGCTGGCTGTGAAGAATCTGTTTGTTTTGTTGTGTGAGCAAATGGGGTATTTGAGGCAATATCCATGGTGGGCTGTGGGCCATATTTTTCAATAGCGGGTACCAGTGCTGGCGTGGCCAGTCTGGGGCTATGAGAATCAGTCGTGGTCTCTCCTTTTTGACCTTCAAAAGAACCTTTGTGAGGAGAGGTAATGGAGGGAAGGCATATGCTGTCAGGTTTTTCTAACTGAAAGAGAGAGAGTCCACTTTCCAAGCTTGATGGTGGAAGGTCCTTGTACAGAATTTTGTCAGTTGGTAGTTTTGAGGACTGGCAAACTGGTCTATGTTTGGAAGGCCCCATTTTTGAGTTATCATTGCAAATATTTGTGGATCTAGTTTCCACTCGTGGGGATCTTTGATGTTTCTGCTGAGGTCGTCTGCCAATGTGTTCTTCTGTCCTGGCAGGAATTGAGCTTGTAACTGGACTTGGTAGGCCAGAGCTATGTTCCATAAGATCATTGCTTGCCTGCATAGAGGGTAGGAATGTGTACCCCCTTGTTTGTTTATGTACCACATTACTGTGGTGTTGTCCGTCTTTATTGCAAGTTGTCCTGGATGTAATAGATCCTTGAAGGCTGTCAGAGCTTTCTGTACAGCTAGCATCTCTTTTTGATTTATGTGCAGATTTCTTTGATCTGCAGTCCATAGGCCTTGAATGCATTGTCCTGCCATGTGTGCCCCCCAGGCGTAGTCTGAAGCATCTGTTGTGATAGTCTGCCTGGCTGGGGGCAAGGTGAAAGGCTGACCCTTGTTGAGGTGACATGCCTGTGACCACCATAGAAATTCCTGTTGTAGGCAGGGAATGAGAGATATCATTGTGTCCAAGCTGTGGCTGTGTTGAGACCATACGCTTTTTAGCTACCACTGTAATTTCCTCACATGCAGCTCTGCAAATGGTATTATTAGTATGCAAGATGCCATGAAGCCCAAAGCCTGCAGAATTTTTCTTGCAGTTAACTGGGTCTTTGTTGCCATTGTCTTGAAATATTGAGTCAGTTGTAGTTGCTTGTCTGTGAAGATAAGCCTTCTGGGCCGTTGTATCCAAGCTGGCACCCAGGAATGTCATTTTTTGTGAGGGTACTAGTTTTGACTTCTTTTCATTTACTGTGTACCCCAGGCAGTTTAGTAGATGTTTTACAAAGGCCAGATGATGTAAGAGAATGTCTTTGCTTTCTGCTTGGATGAGGCAGTCGTCCAGGTATGGATATATTTGAATTCCTCTTTGTCTGCAGTATGCAATTACTGGTGCCAGGCATTTTGTGAAAACTCTGGGTGCAGTAGATAAGCCAAAGGGCAGTGCAGAGAATTGGTAATGGGTTGAACCTGCAATGAAATGGAGGTATCTTCTGCAATTTTATCTGATAGGGACATGCAGGTATGCCTCCTTGAGGTCCAACGTTACTAGCCATGCTTCCTTGCCCAACATGGGAAGTAGCTGCTGTAGTGTTAGCATCTTGAATTTGGGTACTTGTAAGTAAGTGTTTAGAATTGAAAGGTCCAGAATTGGTTTCCAGGCATTGTCCTTTCTGGGCACTAGAGAGAGTCTTGAGTAAAATCCTTGGCCTTGCTCTCGAGTAGGTACCAGTTGAATGGCACTCATGTCCATGAGAGCTGTAATTTGCTTTTGTGCCTCTGCCCATTGATTTTGTGGCAGGTTTGGCATTTCTCTTTTCATTGGCAAGGTGTGAAAATGGAATCAGTATCCTCGTAAAATTATGTGTAGGACCCATTTGTCCTTTGTGACTGTCTGCCAGTTGTCTGCAAGTTTTCCCCCCCAAGGGGGCTGCCAAGAGAGTATTGCTTGGCCAGATGAGGTGCAAGTGATTGAGTTTGCCTTCTGGTGGATTGAGACATGTCTTCTCCTCCCTTCTGTGTTGTAGTGCCCCATTGGCGAGGTTTATACTGGGCTTGTGGTTGTCCTCTGCCCCTTGCCTGTATTTACCCTCTGCGGTCTGTCAGTGGCTGGAAAGGACCAATTTTTGTTGGCCAGTTTCTGCTGAAGAGGGGTTGTACTTGTAGGAAATCTTTGACTGTCTGCATAGATTTTGCCTTATCTTCTTCCCTCTGTCA
>NC_056726.1:1484290886-1484312897 GCF_019279795.1 Protopterus annectens | reverse complement strand
AGGCCACATAGAAGGATTTCCTAACTACTTTGGCAATATGATTGTCAAAGGAGGGATTACTATCTACCTGGGTCCCCAGATCTCTTATTACTTCTTCTGTATTAAGGGAGCTGCCGCCTATGTGGTAATTCGTGGGTGTTTTGTTTTTATCAAACAGGATGACTATGCATTTTTTGGCATTTAGCTTGAGGCCATGACTTTGACACCAGGTGTCTGTCTCAGTAAGGCCTTTTTGAAGGATGTCCGAGTCAGCCGGAGAGTCAATTATGGCTCCCAGTTTGCAGTCATCGGCGAACTTGGCTAGCCATAGTCCTCCTGTGTTTGCCTGTACTTCTGGGAAATATATGCCAAACAGTAGGGGTCCCAGAACCAAGCCTTGTGGGACACCGCTTGTGACTGGTTTAGAGTCGGACCTGGAGTCCGCTATTCTTACCGTGTGAGTTCTGTCTGTAAGCCTATTGGCAACCCATCTTATGATGTAGGGGTTTATGTTCAGGCTGGTGAGTTTTTCTATAATACCCGAGTGAGGAATGGTGTTGAACGCCTTGGCAAGATCAAGGTAGGCTATGTGAACCACCTTTCCCTTGTCTATGGCCTTGGTGACTGTCTCGAAGAAGTCAACTAGGTTTAGTAGGCATGATCTGCCCTTAACAAAGCCGAACTGGGTCGGGTCAAATGTTTGGAGGTTCCCAATGTCTTTGTTAATGCATTCCATGATGATGCGCTCCATATCCTTGCAGACCAGGCTAGTCAGGCTTATGGGGCAATAGTTACCAGGGTCAGTTGTGGCCCCTCCTTTGTGGAGAGGAATAACCATTGCTGCGAGCCATTCTGTGGGCACATAACCTGTGGAGAGGCTGAGGTTAAACAGTGTGCTTAGGTGGGGGGTTAGTTCATTCTGTAGTTCGTGCAAGACGCAGCCTGGGACACCATCTGGCCCCATTGATGCTGTGTTTTTGGCTTTTGAAAGGGCTGTTTTTACCTGTGCTTCTATGAACACTACACTTTTCCGGTATTGTTGTGGGCCCTTTTGAAGGTGAGAGGGAGGTGAAGTTTGCACTGAATCTATCTGCCAGGATGTTGGCAATATCAGTTGGTTCAGTATATTTTGTGTTATTTTGCAGTAGCTCAGAGCATATCTGCAAATTGCCACTTAGATTCTTGACATAGCTAAAGAAGGCTTTGTGGTTATATTTCGAATCCTTGGCTATTTTTCTTTCGAAGTTAGCCTTGGATGATTTTATGAGGGACCTTAGTTTCTTACTGATACTGATCAGGGATGTCTTTCCTTCTTGGGATTTGCTTTTTTCTGAACTAGTTTCCTCCTTTTGTTGTATAACCTGTTTATGGCAGGGTCCCACCAGACTGGTTTCCTTTTCTTAGGGGAGTGAGTCTTTGCTTTGCTAGGGATGGCACGATCCATGCATCTTTGTAGGTGCTCATAGAGTGCAATTGTAAAGGATTCTGCTTCTTGGGCAGTGTTATCCTTTAGCGTGGAGGCTGTGAAACTTACCACCGCTGCCTTAAGTAAGGGGAAGTTTGCTTTAGAAAAGTTTTTCACTGTGGTTTCCTTGGTTGGGGGTGCTGGGAGGGTGTGGACATCCAGGGTGATTAGTTTATGGTCTGATCTAACCAGTGACGGGTTGACCTCCGGTACGGAACACCTGTCGCCCATGTTGGTGATGACCAGGTCCAATATGTTGTGGCCTCACTCTGCCGCAGAGACTGCACTGATTCCCTGTTTGATTCTGTATTCATTTTAAAATCTTGCTGTCAGTGTGTCTGTCTTTGCATGATGTAAGTCTCTTGTATCTGGAAGAACCTATTGCTCCTTACTGCCCAACTCAAATGTTGTGCTCCGCCACAAGGGCTGCTGGGAGTTCCTCAGGCATGGCTAGAAACCTCTGGATTAATTAATCTTCTTATCAGTCTCTGTGCCTTTGGTATCTATTGTGTTAATGTATATTTTTTTTAACTCTATTCACATGTAATTACTTTTATGGACTGAAATGTCTTGTTTCAATTCTTAGTTTTATGTACTATATTAATATATGTTATATTATTGTTTAGCTATTTTGATAAAGCACTTTGTTTGCCTTGATCTAGTTTCTTTCCTCTTTAATCCACTTTATTAATTTAGTATTGCTCAAGTATTTTGGTTTATAAGCACTTTAATAAATCTAAAGCTGGACGGAAGTATAGCCTGTCGTGACAGTAGGAAACACCACTGATAAGAAAAAAGGCAATGTTTATTCTTCTGTTAGAGCTTCCCACTTTGCTGATGCAATATAGTCCAGGCTGTTCCTCCATTGAAACAGCAACATTTCCACAGAATGCATGCCAAGTGTTTGTGTAACACTCATACATCTGCTTTTATGTTTCCTGTGTAACACTCATACATCTGCTTTTATGTTTCCTGTAATAGACAGATACACCTCCAGGCCTACCTAATAATAACTTGCAATGACTAATCACATTCAACATGACAAAGGAAAAGGTGCTACTAATTTTAGTTACACAGGCTGCCTTAGTGTAATCCTGCATTTCAGTTTCCTTTTTCCGTTACTGACATTCTCTGCTCCTAATTAAATCAGAAGTAAAATCATGTTAACACTACCAAACCCAAGGGGCATTCTTTATCGTATAATGCACCTAAAGTATACATCACAGTGCTTATAAATGTTGTTATACTTCTCAACTGACGTTACTTTAGCAAATAATGTAATTCATGTATTTAATTAAAAAGGTACAGTGCTATGTATGTCCGCCATCTTGTCATTACAAGGTGACATAGATTTATTTATTTATTTATTTGCAGTTGTTTTATATATAGATATATACTGATATAAAGATATACTGATTACTTGCTAAAAGGCATGCATTTTTGCTTGACATTCGAAATCATTTTGTGGACACCAATAAATCCCACGGAAGCTACACATGTAAATGCATGTATCAAAAAATTAAGATAGATTTACTGTTAGAACTAAGAATAGGAGTTCATTGAGTATAACTTGAGAAGTGCCTCCCTGGACTATATGAAGAGGGACATGATTGCAACTCACTGAATATGTGTCCCAGGCGGGTATGTCCCTAGCCTTAAGCAACATTCTACAGTCACCCAGAATGATGTCTCAATACAAACAGAAAATGATTGACCCCTCTGCCCGCCCCATCAGTAAATTAGGACATTCCCAGTATCTGCCCCTTTCCCCTTATATCTAGGGAACAGGTCATCACTGCTCTCTCAAAAGCAAAAAATACGGGCTCCATGGGACCCGATAACATCCCAGACTGCATCCTACATGAACTCAGGCAGGAACTTACAACACCAATATGCACCCTATTCATCCAAAGCCTGAGTAGCTGCTTTGTCCCAGCTGAGTGGAGGACAGCCACTGTCACCCTTTTGCATAAAGGTGGAGTGTCCACCGATCCAGGAAATTATAGACCTATCATCCTAACTAGCCTGAACTGAAAGGCCATGGAACGGGTTATTATGGACCTCATTAACAAGGACACTGGCAACCTCCAAATACTCGATCCCACACAGTTTGGCTTCATCAAGGGTAGGTCATGTCTGTTAAATTTGGTCAACTTCTTTGAGACAGTCACCAAAGCCATGGATGAGGGGAAGACAGTGCACACTGCCTACCTTGACCTCGCCAAAGCCTTCTACACTATTCCCTACTCAGGCATAATAGATAAACTCTCTAAACTAAGCATCAATCCATATGTTACCAGATGGATAGCTAACTGGCTCACTGATAGGACCCACCTAATCAAAATAGGGGGAAGCCACCTCAAGCAGTAGACCCGTAATGAGTTGCATACCCCAGGGTTTGGTCCTTGGGCCTCTGTTATTTGGGATATACTTTTCTGAGGTGCAGTCCAAAACCAGTAGGCTATGGTTGACAAAGTTTTCAGATGACTGCAAGTTGGGCGCTGTCATCAGTTTCCCTAGTGATGTGGACATCCTCCAAGATGGTCTCACCCAAACAAATGACTGGTGCCAGAAACATAGATCAAACTGAATGCCAAAAAATGCATCATCATCCCCACAAATTATCACATTAATAACAACTTCTTAAGCAAGCAATCAGTCGTGAGGGATTTGGGTACCCAAGTTGATAGCAACTTGACTTTTAATTATTATGTTGCTTCCTTTGAATGGAAAGCTTTCTACATGGCCCATCTCATAAGTAAGGGTATCTCATCCAGGGACAAAGAGGTCATAACCTCCCTGTATTATTCCCTTATAAGGCCCATTATTGAGTACATTGTACCTTGTAAAGCACATGCAGCAGCTGGGAGACCACAGAGGTTCCGCACCAGGAGAATCCAGGGCCTCAAACATCTACCCTACACAGATAGGTAAAAGCCCTATCCCTCTATTCAGCTTCATACAGACTCCTCAGAGGTGACCTCTGTCTGGCATACAAAGTGATTTCAGACCCTGCCTTGATGGGACTGCTGTATATCCGCAAGTCAAGCTCCACTCAAGTGACTCACATGAGCGATCTCAACCTGGTCTGTGACATCAATAGGACTTGTTGGCGGGACAGATTTCTGTCCCAGAGACTCCCCCATTTGTAGAATAAACTCCCTCTCCACGTCAAACAGAGCACCTCCTTGCCCATTTTTAAGCACAACCTGGATAACTGGACAGGAAACAGAAAATACATCCCTGGGATTCTACCTGTGTCCCTGCTGGACAGGGGCATCGTGTGCTGACTTGAGTAAACATGGGCTAAACTCTTGGCTAGGCTCATAAGAGCCTCAGGGCTAATAGCATAGTAACTTCCTATGATCTGCAATCAATGGTATTCTTGAGTAATCTGTGCCTTTTTGTGAGATGAAAAACAATTGTGACAATGTGAATAGTGCATACAGTCTAGTAATTGTTGCAGAGGGTTAAATCTGTAAGCTGCAGCTCCTATGATACAGGGTTTGATCTCCATAACCCTTATTTGCCTACTGTGTGATCTTGAGCAAGTCACTTAACCAGAAAGTATTTGGGGGTAACTGGGAATTTGGGCTAGGCTCCTCAATGGTCCCCTGGACTGCAAGCCTAGTATCTACATATGAATAAGCTTCAGTGGAGATGTGAGGACTTTGTTTATGATAAGGATAAAAATAGAAAAGATGCAGTTTTAATATACTGATTGGAAATAGAAGCAAATCTGCAATATTTTATTAGTATGAAATGTCACAGTGCGTTATTAACTGTATGCATTGCATTGGAGCTTTGTCTCCATTGAAAATGGGCTTGTGGCTCAGCTGGACCAACCTGGTTAACAAATGTCAAATAAATAAATGTCAAATAAATATTATGTTAGTGGCAGTAGCCAGTTTTCTATGCCAAACCTTTTCTTTTTCAGTCTGGATCAAATATTGTTTTATAACTGATACCATCATATTTTACAGGAACAAAAGCATTTAGCAAAGTTGAATATGTCTTGCTCTGCAAACACAAGTTCTTCAGGTATAGCAACATAGGTTCATAGGTTCATAGGTTCATACTAGGCTATCTGCCCTAGGGCATTTATAAGCCTAGCCAGAGTGTGTGTGGCTTTCACCACCCCTTAGGATGAGAATACTATACCCATTAGTTTGCTGTGCCTCTGTCCAGCAGTGACACAGAGATGATTCCCGGGATAAACCTACGATCTCCCATCCACTCGTCAAGATTTCTCTTGAACAGAGTCAGTGAAGGGCTCTGCCTCACATGGACTGGGATTCTGTTCCATAGTGTAGGGAGTCTCTGGGTGATGAATCTGTCCCTCCAGCACGTCCTATTTATATCCGTGTTGAGGTTTAAGTCTCTTGCTCTCATGGCTCTGGTGGATTTGGATTTTTTGAGGTGGAGCATGTCCATTAATTCTGGGTTGGACATGGCCTTGTATGTCAGGCACAGATCACCTCTGAAGAGACAGTATGCGACTGAATAGAGCTGGAGTTTCTTCAGTCGGGCATCGTATGACATATGTTTGAGCCCCTTTATCCTTTTGGTGAGGAACTTTTGGGGTCTTTCCAACTGCTGCAGGTGTCGGGTAAGGTACATTCCGAATGGGGCGTTGTACTCAATCATTGGTCTGATAAGTGAAGAGTACAGGGGTACAATGACCTCTCCTGATCTGGATGTGAATCCCTTCATGATCAGGTGGGCAATGTAGAAGGTCTTCCTAACCACTTTGGCAATGTGAGTGTCAAAAGAGAGGTTAATGTCAACTTGGGTCCCCAGGTCCCTGATAACTTCTTCCGTGTTTAATGGATTACCACCTATGTGGTAATTAGGGTTACCTTGTTTTTCCCAAAGGGTATGACTATACATTTTTTGGCATTTAGCTTAAGGCCATGGCTCTGGCACCAGTTATCCATTTCTATGAGACCTCTCTGGAGGATGTCTGTGTCTGATGGAGTGTCAATTATGGTGCCCAGTTTGCAGTCATCTGCAAATTTTGTCAGCCACAATCTCCCTATGTTTGCCTGCACTTCAGAAAAATAAATGCCGAACAAGAGGGGGCCCAGGACTGAGCCCTGTGGGACACTGCTCGTGACCGGCTTAGAGTCTGACATGGCACCAGCAACTCTAACCCTGTGTGTTCTGTCCTTGAGCCAGTTTGCAACCCATCTTGTGACATATGGGTTTACATCTAAGCTGGTGAGCTTTTCTATGATGCCCGAGTGGGGTATTGTGTTGAACGCTTTTGCTAGGTCAAGGTAGGCTGTGTGAACTGCCTTACCCACATCAATGGCCTTAGTGACTGTTTCGAAAAAGTCGACCAAGTTCAAGAGGCAGGATCTGCCCTTGACAAAGCCAAATTGGGTAGGATCCAGTGTCTGTAGGTCCCCAATGTCTTTATTTATGAGTTCCATTATGATCCTCTCTATAGCTTTGCAGACAATGCTCATCAAGCTTATGGGGCGGTAATTTCCAGGGTCCGTAGAAGCACCGCCTTTGTGGAGTGGGACCACAGTTGCCGTACGCTATTCTTTGGGTACGTATCCTGTAGTAAGGCTAAGATTAAACAGCAGCCTTATGTGTGGGTTTAGTTCCTCATTGAGTTCGTGTAGCACACAGCCGGGGACACCGTCCGGTCCCATTGATGCTGTGTTTTTTGCTTTAGAGAGAACAGCTCTCACCTGGGCATCTGAGATGTTTGGGAGGCTAGACTCTGGTGGGATAGATATTTCTCCTTTTGGGGGGGGGGGAGAAATTTGCACTGAACCTGTCTGCCAGTATGTTGGCAATGTCTGTGGGTTCAGTGATTTTTATCATTTTGGACTAATTCTGAGCATATCTGGGAGTTTCCACCCAGGTTTCTAACATAGCTAAAGAAGGCCTTATGATTGTCTTTTGTGTCATTAGCGATTTTTCTCTCAAAGTTGGCCTTGGATGATTTTATGAGTGATCGTAGTTTTTTGCTAGTATTGATCAGAGATGCCTTCCCATTTAGGGATTTTGCTCTGTCATGTAGTAGCTTTCTCCTCTTGTTGTAGAGTTTGTTTATGGCTGGGGTCCACCAGACTGGGTGCCTACATTCCTGGAGGTGCTCGTAGAAGGCATTTGTAAGGGTTTCAGCAGCGTGGGTTGTGGTTTCCACTGGCTCGGGGGCCTTGAAGGATACCACTCCAGTCTTAAGAAGTGTGAAGTTTGCTTTTGAGAAGTTCTTCACTGTGGTCTTTTTTGGGGGGGGGGGGGGTGGGATGTGGATCTCCAGTGAGATTAATTTATGGTCTGATCTCACCAATGAGGGATATACTTCCGGTGTGGAGCATTTTGTCCCCATGTTTGTGATGATCAGGTCTAGTATATTTTCTCCTCTTGTGGGAATGGTGACTAGTTGTTCCATAGCATTTGAGTTTATGAACTCCAGGAACCTTTGGGCTAGGGTGTTGGGGCTTGAGTAATGTTCCCAGTCTATGTTTGGGTAGTTGAAGTCACCCAATATGATGGTGTTTGGAGAGACATTCATACTCTCCAGACATGTTTGTTTTTTTATAAAGAGAGCATATACTTATTTGCCACACAGAAGTTTCCATGTCTAGTGGTTTAAACAAGACAAAATAGTCTTAGCACTATATTTTGTAACAATGTCCTAAATAAAATGTGTGTGTCTTTGTCTGACTTTTAGGAAGCTTTGAGGTCCTGTTAGACAATTATTTATTTTTTTTATTTAATTTATATATTAGCTAGTGTGTGTGTGTGTGTGTGTGTGTGTGTGTGTGTGTGTGTGTGTGTGTGTGTGTGTGTGTGTGTGTGTGTGTGTGTATTTGTCTACGTATGTGTATTTTGAGGCATTTAGAAGTGGCCTGGCTAGTGCCCTTGGTTCTTTTTCGAAACTACATAACATGAATTTCAAGGTAAAAGCAATGGAGTGACATCCTACAACACTTTTAATCTGGTATAGTTAATCCAGAAAAACTTCATTTTATTTGGCTTCCCATCAGCAACAATATTTTGCCTATGTTGAATTCTCCAGTGATGTTTTGAAAACAATACGGACATCTCTGCCACTGGATTCTTTGTTCACAAATTCTGGACAAAGTCAAAAACAGTGGGGAAATGTCCCAAAATCAGGGACAATCTTAAATATTATTCTAACGTACTTAGAAAGTTAAAACAAGAATAAGTTTTCCACAGTGGTGGCTGGTACCTATAAATCAAAGGGAGGCTACAGCAGACACCCGAATGGGGCCAACTAGAAAGGGGTGGGGTTAACTTTGTGGGGTGGAGCTATGCTGCAGTAAGATCAACACTGACCTTGCTTACCATTTTTCATAAAATAACTGCTCAATTGCTATTGCACATGTGGATACACTACCAAAGACTGGACTAAATTGCATTTCAGAGCTAATGAGGTGTTTAGGTTATGATATAACAGTACAAAATTTAAACACCTCTAAACAGTAACAAATGGTTGGTCTTGACTGCATTAAACTATTATGAGTACACATTATGTCGTAAACATACATTGTACTGTATCAGGGAATCTGGATTTTGTACAATGCCAAGTGAAAAGTAAGGAGATTAGGAAATCCCACTATATTATCTTAATTTATTATTCACAATTCAAGGTCACTTCAATGCCTAATGTGCCAGTGGTTCTGAGAGACAGTAACACACGCTTGTATGACAGTTGTCTTTACCAAAATGCACATTAATCTTGCAAAGCCAGAATTACAACAGTAAGCAGCAGGGCCAGTCGACTCATTTCATTCATAAACAGCCTGCCCTCCTCAGTACCGAACAAAAGTATCTGCTTTGACCCTGCCAGGGTTAAAGTAGAAATAATAGTAGTTGGGTTACATATTTGCATTAATTTAATTTGGTTCACAGAAACATTAGTCATACCTTATATGTGCCAGCTCAACTTACATAAAGATACATTTCATTTTATTTATTTTACTTTTGTTTATCCAGGTTTGTCCAACTGTCTTTAGTCAAAAATACCTTTTCAACATATGTCCAGTGAGCAAAGCTCTAACATATTACAAACATTTGATATATACGTGAACAGATATAAAATAACATAGATTAAGAATAACTTATATATTTGATAATTAGATTACATTCATCTGAATGTACAGATGACTAGTACAGTCTTGCAAAGCCAGAATTGAACAGTAAACATCAGGGTCAGTTGTTTCAGTCACACATAGCTATATGATCCCTATTGCCCAACCCACCCACAGCATCTGAGTTGATCTTGCAAGGTTAAAAGACAAAAGAAGGATAAAAGGCAACACTGTTATTAATGTATGTATCTTTTTCGCATAAACAATAGCCACAGTTCAGAGCTTGTGGTCGATCTTACTTCACCCGAATTCATGTTACTTTTCCAAAGCGGGTCAGAAGTACAACAGCAAGGCCAGTCATTTCATTTGCATATATTAGGCAAAGCCCCCAGCTTGACTGCCTGCCCACAGTGTCTGCTTTCACCCAACAAGGTTTAAAATAATGAAAAGAGAAGACAATGGTTGCATTACTGTATTTCTTTCCCATCACATAGTCAAGAGTTTGCAGGTGATCTTAACTTCAGTTCACCTCTACATACTTTAGTCATGAAAGGCTAAACTTTCAACAACAAAACATTCACACACCATCCTAATCTATCTTGATTGACTCTGCAAAAAGATATTAGGTTAAAAAATGTACTTCATCTATAAGCAGACCCCAAAACACACTGCGTACCTAGTGTCTGTTTGATCCCTGCCAGGATATCTTATTAGAAAAAAGACATCCACAGTCAAGCAGTCGCCAAAGCATACTGCCTCCTTAGCACATGGTTAACCCTGGCAGGATATTATATGAAATAAAAATCATCAACCGGCCCAAAAACATACTTCCTAGTCCCTAGTATCTAGTTAAACCTTCCAGGATATTATATTAAAAAAAGTATCTATCAACAGTACCCCAAACACACTGCCAACCTACAAGTATCTAGTTGACTCTGCCAAGAAAAAAAATTACATAAGTTTCAACTGACTGACTGATAATAATTCCTATCAAGTCAATTCACAATTCAGTGCAACCATTTTATTTTTGGTAGCCTTGGCTTCTCAAATTCAATCATTCAACTTATCCAAAAAATAAATCTCCCTTTCACTCCAATGATGACTTGACTCTGACTGCACTGCGCACTTAAAGTATGAAAAGGAAACTTCAATGGTTTCCCTTCTTTGTACACTTACGTCAGCAGAGGCATCATATACGCAGATTACTTGACAGGCTGCTGACCTTAACAGTCCATTTTCCATCAATATTCCTGCAGTTAAAAATGTGATGATTTCCATGCATCTTCTTTGATGCACACATATTTTCTAATCCGGACTGTTTTCAAAACAGTTGAGTCCAGCCACAAGATAGAAGTTTTCCTTCTTTTTTTTTAATCCAAACTCAGGTGGACATGTGCACAACTCCGAGTTCCACAAATGGTTGAACTTGCATTTTCATACTAACAAGCTATTGCTAGTGCTATATAGGTTCATAGGTAGGTACTGGGCTATCGGCCCTAGGGCCTATATAAGCCTAGCCAAAAAGGTACCCTGGTTTTCGCCACCCAAGAAAATTATTTTCCTCTGCCCCTGTTGAGCAGAGCTACAGAGGTGATCCTGGGGTGAATTTCCTATTTCCCATCCAATCATCAAGATTTTTCTTGAAGACTGCTAATGAGGAGCTTTGTTTGATATAGATAGGTAGTTTGTTCCAGTGTATAGGAAGTCTCTGGAACAGGAATCTATCCCTCCAGCATGTTCTGTTTATTGTGGTGACAAGGTTTAGGTCCCTAGAGCGTGTAGCTCAGAGGGATTGGGATTTCTTTAAATGGAGCATGTCCAACAGCTCTGGGTTTGACATAGCTTTGTATGTTAGGCAGAGATTGCCTCTGAGTAGGCGATATGTGACGGAACAAAGCTGGAGTTTTTTTAGATGGTCTGTATAGGGCACCTGTTTGAGGCTGGTAATCCTCTTTGTGAGGTATTTCTGTGGTCTTTCCAGTTATTGTAAGTGTCTTGTAAGGTACATACCAAAAGGGGCATTGTACTCTATAATGAGTCTAATGAGTGATGAGTAGAGGGTAACAATGACCTCTTTTTTCCTGGATGAGAAACATTTTTGTGATGAGGTGTGCCACGTAGAAGGATTTCCTGACTACTGTGGCAATTTGATTATCAAATGAGAGACTACTCTGCACCTGTGTCCCAAGGGCTATTATCACACTTTTGGTGTTAAGTAGACTACCACCTATGTGGTAGCTCATGGGTACAGAGGTGTTACCAAAGGGGATGACAATGCACTTTTTGGCACTGAGCTTGAGGCCATGGCTTTGACACCAGGCAGTTGTCTCAGTGAAGCCCTTTTGTAGGATGTCCACATCATTAGGAGTTTAGATTATGGCTCCTAGTTTGCAGTCTTCTGTGAACTTCATTAGGCAAAGATCTTCTGTGCTAGCCTGTACTTCAGAGTAGATAGCAAACAGGAGAGGACCCAGGGCTAAACCCTGTGATACTCCACTTGTCACTGGTCTGAAGTCGGATTTGGAGTCTGCTGCTTTCACAGTGTGGGTTTTGTCAGTTTGCCAGTTGGCAATCCATCTTGTGACATAGGGATTTATACCTAGTTTAGTGAGTTTATTTATAATTCTAGAGTGGGGGATGGTGTCAAAAGCCTTGGCGAGATCTAGATAGGCTGTGTGAACCACCTTACCCTCGTCTACAGCTTTGGTGACTGGTTCAAAGAAGTCTATCAGGTTTAGGAGACATGATCTGCCTTTTACAAACCCGAACCGGGTGGGGTCCAGAGTTTGGAGATTACCAATGTCTTTGTTTATAAGTTCCATGATGATGCATTCCATGGCCTTGCAGAGCAGGCTCATTAGGCTAATGGGGTGGTAGTTCCCGGGGTCCATGGTGGCTCCCCCTTTGTGGAGTGGGATAACTGTCACTGTGCGCCATTCATTGGGCACAAAGCCTGAGGTGAGGCTATGATTGAACATGGTTTGTTTGTGTCTTTCGGCTTTCCATGGTGCTTAGTAAAATCTTTTTTCTTTTTTTACTCTTCATTTTTTAATCTCCAAAAGTGGCAGAGCTGCAGACCAGCAGTCCAGTACCACGAGCCACCCTGGTTTTGCATCAACATGTATTTTTTGAACAAGAAATATAAAACTCCAATGTATAGCATTACTGAGAGACTATAACCCTCAGTGATTTACCAAAAAATCAAATATTATATGAGGGACAGGGCAAAAATATGAGGCAAAATCAGGGGAATTATGCTGAATTCTGGACAGCTGAGAATGCCAAACGTATGCAGACCTAATAAAATACAAAAACAGGAAGTTACTTATTTTTGGAAACCATGCTGCCTGTGCTACTTAACTCCATCACTAGGTGGCATTATTAAGATGGGATGACAAGTCTAGTTATAGACCTTAGAGGCTTGTTACTTAGGTTCATAGGTTCATACTAGGCTATCTGCCCTAGGGCATTTACAAGCCTAGCCAGAGTGTGTTTGGCCTTTCGCCACCCATTTTATAATGAATTTTGCTATGCCCTTTTTCGAGGTTAGTATACTGTACATCTGTCTAACAGTGACACAGAAGTGATACCCGGAGTAAATCTACAATCTCCCATCCACTCATCAAGATTCCTCTTGAAGACAGTCAATGAGGGACTCTGCCTAACCTGGACTGGGATTTTATTCCAGAGTGAAGGGAGCCTCTGGGTTATGAATCTGTCCCTCCAGCATGTCCTATTTATTTCAGTGCTGAGGTTCAAGTCTCTCGAGCGCGTAGCTCAATGGGATTTGGATTTTCTGAGGTGCAGCATGTCCATTAATTCCGGGTTGGACATAGCTTTATACGTCAGGCACAGATCGCCTCTGAGCAGGCGGTATGCTACTGAGTAGAGCTGGAGTTTCTTTAACCGGGCAGCATATGGCATCTGTTTGAGCCCTTTGATCCTCTTGGTGAGGTAGTTTTGGGGTCTTTCCAGTTGCTGCAGGTGTCTGGTAAGGTACATCCCAAAAGGGGCATTGTACTCAATTATGGGCCTGATGAGGGATTAGTAAAGAGAGACGGTGACCTCCCCTGATCTAGATGTGAATCCCTTCATGATTAGGTGGGCTATATAAAATGATTTTCTAACCACTTTGGCCACGTGGTTGTTGAATGAGAGATTGCTAGCAACTTGAGTCCCCAGGTCCCTAATTACTTCTTCTGTACTTAATGGATTACCATCTATGTGGTAATTTGTGGGCACTTTGTTTTTGCCGAAGGGGATGACTATACACCTTTTGGTGTTTAGCTTGAGGCCATGGCTCTGGCACCAGTTGTCTGTTTCTATGAGGCCCTTTTGTAGGATGCTTTTGTCGGCTGGAGAGTTGATTACGGTGCCCAGTTTGCAGTCATCTGCGAACTTGGTCAGCCACAGTCCTTCCGTGTTGGCCTGTACCTCCGAGAAATATATGCCGAACAAGAGAGGTCCCAAGACTGAGCCTTGTGGGATGCCACTTGTAACTGGTTTGGAGTCTGACATGGCTCCAGCAATTCTAACCATGTGGGCTCTGTCCTTGAGCCAGTTTGCAACCCATCTAGTTACATAGGGGTTTATATTTAAGCTGGTGAGCATATCTATAATGCCCGAGTGGGGTATTGTATCAAAGGCTTTTGTGAGGTCTAGGTAAGCTGTGTGGACCACCTTCCCCTCGTCAATGGCCTTGGTGACTGTTTCAAAGAAATTGACCAGGTTTAAGAGGCAGGATCTGCCCTTAACAAAGCCAAACTGGGTAGGATCCAGTGTCTGTAGGTACCCAGTACCTTTATTTATGAGGTCCATGATGATCCTTTCCATAGCTTTGCAGACCAAGCTAGTCAGGCTTATGGCGTGATAGTTTCCAGGATCCGTTGAGGCACCACCTTTCTGGAGAGGGATCACTGTTGCTGTACGCCACTCTTTGGGTACATATCATGTAGTAAGGCTGAGATTGAACAGTAGTTGTATGTTTGGGTTTAGTTCTTCTTGGAGTTCATGTAGGACGCAGCCCGGGACACCGTCTGGTTCCATTGATGCTGTGTTTTTTGCTTTGGAGAGGGCGGCTCTTACCTGAGCATCTGAGATGTCAGGGGGGCAGCACTCTGCTGGGATAGATATTTGCCCTTTTGGTGGGGAAGGGGGGGAGAAGTTTGCGCTGAACCTGTCAGCTAGGATGTTGGCAATGTCTGTGGGTTCGGTGTATTTTTTGTCATTTTGGACCAATTCTGAGCATATCTGGGAATTCCCACCCAGGTTCCTAACATAACTAAAGAAAGCCTTGTGATTATCCTTAGTGTCCTGTGCAATTTTTCTCTCAAAGCTGGCCTTAGACGATTTTATGAGTGCCCATAGTTTTTTGCTAATACTGATCAGAGATGCCTTCCCTTTTTGGGATTTTGCTCTATCATGTAGTAGCTTCCTCCTTCTGTTGTATAGTTTGTTTATGGCTGGAGTCCACCAGACAGGATGCCTGCCTTTGGAGGATTGGGTCTTGGTTTTGTTTGGGATTGCATGATCCATGCATTCCTGTAGGTGTTCATAGAATGCATTTATAAAGGATTCTTCGGTCTGGGCCGTATTTTTCACAGGCCAGGGGGCTTTGAAGGATTCCTCCTCGGTTTTGAGAAATGTGAAATTTGCTTTAGAGAAGTTTTTCACTGTGGTTTTCTGGGCAGGGGCTGGGGTCGGGATGTGAATATCTAGTGAGATTAGTTTATGATCTGATCTTATCAGTGAGGGATACACTTCTGGTCTGTAGCATAGAGTCCCCATGTAGGTGATGATCAGGTCCAGTATGTTTTCCCCTCTTGTGGGAGTGGTAACAAGCTGTTCCATAGCATTTGAGTTTATAAATTCTAGGAATCTTTGGTCTAGGGTGTTGGAGCTAGAGTAATGCTCCCAGTCTATGTTTGGATAGTTGAAGTCACCCAATATAATGGTGTTTGGAGAGACCTTCATATTTTCCAGTATTCTCAGGAAGGCCGAGTGGGGTTCCTGGGTTTGGGAGGGTGGTCTGTAGCAGGCTATAAACTGGAAGGCAGTTTTACCCACTGTTAGTTGCACAAGGATAGTCTCTGATGCTTCTTGCTGTGCCACCAACCTGGAGGTGTGGGTATCTTTGACGAATATTGATACTCCCCCTCCTTTTGTGGTCCGGTCCAAGTTTTGGGGCCAAAAAACATGGTATGAGGTATAACCTGGTAGTGCTGGGGTGCTCTCGGGAGCCTTGAACCAGGTTTCTGTTACTGCACAGATATCAATGTTCTCCATGCTAAGGAGAGTTTCGAGTGCGTGCATCTTGAGGTTTAGACTTCTGGTATTGAGTAGCATTACTCTTAGTTTCTTATCCCTTGTGATACCTATGGAGGTGGGTTTGTCTTTTGAGCCATGCCTGAAAAAGGCACTATGGGGGTGGCAAGAGCCTTTGCCAATATCCGAAAGCCCAGGGGTGACAGGTGCAAGCCGTCCCTAGTGAAGCATCGTGGCTTGTCGAGCATGTCATCCCAGGCTGACAAGCATTGGATCCCCTTTGAATGACACCAATACTTAAGCCAATTGTTGAAATTGATCATCTTGTCTTCATATTGTGGCATCATTCTTGGTGAGGGTAAGATGCTACTCAAGGTCATGGTCATACCGGCCTGGGCTACATGCTCAGAGAGCTCCTCTATGTCTCTTTTCATGTAGTCCAGGGAGGTATATCTCAGGTCATTCACACCAGCATGGACAATGACTGAGTCATATTTGTACTTGCCTTGGAGTGACCTGAGTGCTTGTGTTATGTGGCGGATCCTAGTACCCGACAGGCAGCTCACAGTGACCTTCTCCTTGTTGAGCCTGGTGAGCGGGACGTCAGTGTGCCTGATGATAGAGTCACCTACTACAAGTTTATCAGGTGTGTTGTTTAGCCTTAAGGGCTGTGACTGTTCGGCACACTGGCTTTGTGAGCTATGTGTTGCACGTGTTTTGTTTTGGGGTAGCGGTTGCTTGGGTGTCTGCTTTGGAGGTCTCTGTTGCTTAGGCAGATTTTTATTTAGAGCCTCCGACTATGTTTTTGTGTGTTTATGTGTTTGGTTTGCTGTCGTGGTAGGTCTATGTGAGACTGGAATTGTAGTGAATGTGGTTTCCTTCTCCTCCTGACTGGTTACACCAGTACTGAGTTGAGAGAGCTTAGCCTCCAGTTTGGCTATATGGTTGCATCTCTCACATGTGTTGGGATTTGTTGGGAGAAAGAGAGGGTTGTCTATGTACATGAGGCAGTTGTAACATTGCCTCAAGATTCCAAGATTCACCAGCTGGACCAGAGAGGAGATTTACAACTGACCTTTGGACATGCTAGAATAGTATTGGGAATTCCTTTATAATTGAAAAAAGGGCAAATGGGGAACAACGTACTCAAGGGGAGTTTGTGAGGGTGTAGTGCTTTTAATTTTTTAGTGCTGACTTATATAATTGCTTTAGTGAGCAAGTGCCAGGCTTTAGAGTAGGAATAGGGTGTTTATTATGAGAACTAGATCAGTTCTAAGGGAAAAAGTGAAGAGCAGACTTTGTGGAGCTGAGAATGGTTTAAACCCAATTAAGTGGTGTTGCCTGATGCTGCGCTATGCGCAAAATCGCGCAAAGCCGCGCTAAAGTGGGTTTATACAGGGGGGACATGAAAGAGCTAAAAATTGGCCCAAAACGGCCAATAGACTACCAGATTCTTGTGCTGGGAACACTCCTCCAGGGATAGATAGGCTGCTCTAAGCTCCCCACTGCCACTGGTGAACAAAGAAGCCTCCCTTTATCCAAGAAAGGAAATGGGCAACACAGGAACTTTCCAAAAGTCCAGAATACAGCAAAGCCTGTATTTGGACTACTCTAGGTCAGGAAAGACAGGAAACAAGGATATATTTTTTTTTGCAACAAACAGCAGGAAAATGCAATAAATATGTAACACAGGCTAGCGCACTTGAGTGTGTAGCCTCAACAGGTAAATGCAACAAACAGGGCAAACTTTAAAAGTGCAGGTGCAAAAACAACTTTAAACAGTTTAAAACAGTTCAAGAAGCAGAAATACTTGCAGTTTAGCTAGATCGGACAGTCTCCCAGGTAGTCGCAGCAAAAAAAAAAACATTTTTATCAGGTTGGCAGTCGCTCTTTTAGCCTTTCTGCTGCTAGCACCACTCTGCAGGACCACGAGGAGCTTGGCTGAGTAGTAACAAGTGCAAAAACCGTGCCAAAGCGGGTTTTATACAGGGGGACTTGAAAGAGCTAGAAATTGGCCCAAAACGGCCAATAGACTACCAGATTCTTGTGCTGGGAACACTCCTCCAGGGATAGATAGGCTGCTCTAAGCTCCCCACTGCCACTGGTGAACAAAGAAGCCTCCCTTTATCCAAGAAAGGAAATGGGCAACACAGGAACTTTACAAAAGTCCAGAATACAGCAAAGCCTGTATTTGGAATAGTCTAGGTCAGGAAAGACGGGAAACAAGGATAATTTTTATTTTTTTTTTCTTTTTTGCAGCAAACAGCAGGAAAATGCAATAAATATGTAACACAGGCTAGCACACATGAGTGTGTAGCCTCAACAGGTAAATGCAACAAACAGGACAAACTTTAAATTACAAGCGCAAAAGCGTGCTAAAGCTGGCTTTAAAGCAGGGGGTTAGAAAGAGATAGGAAATGGCCCAAAACGGCCAATAAGCTACAAGTTAATGGGCTGGAACCACTTCTCAAGGGACAGATAGGCTGCTCAGAGCTCCCCACTCTCACTGGTGAACAAAGAAGCTTCCTCCTATCCAAATAAGGATATTGGCAACACAGGAACTATGACACAGCCCAGAGATCAACAATACCTGAAGACTGGACTATTCTAGTTCAATAAAGGCTGGAAACAAGGATTTTTTTTTTTTTTTTTTTTTAAGTAGCAGAAATTAGGTAAAGAAACACAGTAAATGCTTTAATTCGGCTAGCACACTTGAGTGTGTAGCCTACCAGTTGCCCGTATCACTCTGCAGGACACCACGAGGAGCTGTGCAGAGTTGTATACAATAACAAACTTTTTAAATCACAGATTCGCTAAGAAAAAAAAAACTGGTGTTTTAGGCAGAATTAGTTAAGACAGCAAGAAAAGCAGAAACTGATACTTAATCACTCCAAAGTCACTCCTTTGTCTTTCTGCTGCTGTAGACTCTGCAGAACACCTGGAAGGCACTTGCTGAGCGGAATACAAGCGTAAAAACTGTGCAAATGAGGTTTTTATAGCAGGGAAGTGAAAGAGATAGAAATTATCCCAAAATGGCCAGTTTTCCCAGAATAAGGCCCACTCACCAGAAACCATGTCAGCAGCATGTTGTAGAATATGCCCCACAATACCTGACTTCATTACTTTTCACAAATTGTCATTCTGTTTCAGAAATACAGTGGTGACCCATATTTGGTGAGGTTCTCTTCAAAGCGCCTTCTGGCTTAGGTATTATCTCTAGGGTTACCACCTGTCCTGCTTTGCGAGGGACAGTCCCTCTTTGGGCAGTTGTGTCCTGCAAAAAAATTGTAAAAATGGCGAATGTCCTGAGATTTTAGGGTAAAATTATTTCTTATATTTTATGTAATAGTTGCATAAAACAGTTATTCTGTATCTGAAACACCTAAATGTTATAAGAAACAGAATAAGCAACTGAAATGCTACAATACTAAGCTTTTATTTAGAGAAAAAAGTGAAGTTCTGTCGTTTGTACTGGCTGTGGGTATGTTTTGGCCTTCAAAATCTGATGTTTGTACCATAAACGTCTCACTCTGGCCATTTGAAAAGGTGGCAACCCTAATGATCACTTCGGATATTCCTACCAGCAAATCTCAAACTTCCTGCCAAGTAATCCAACTCGGGGCTCTAAATATAGATACATTAATAAACAGCTGACATCAGTGCCCCCCCTTGATATACCAGTTAAGTACCACACTATGTTAACATGAGGATTCCTGAACAGTTGTGGTATATGAGTTTATGAATAATAAAATACATGATGATGTAGAAATTATCTTAATTATGTATTTCACAATCAGTCTAGATGCTAAACATAAATAATGAACTTAAATGTTTTATATTTGGAAAGGATCTCAACAAATACATATCAATGATGTGAAAATTTAATTTAGAAATTCAGTCCAATTTACAAGGTTCATGAATGTTACTGTAAATGAAACTGTTAAGAGGAACCTATGAATAAATTCCTTTGTTTCCCTCAGCTGTCATATCTTATTTGCATTCACATTAACCTAAACTTACTTCATGTGAAACATTTGCTCATGGTCTTTCAGCATTTTAAAAATGACTCATGTTCCTATATGCTTATGTTTATTTATTTGCATTTTTAAATATACACACACACACACACACACACACACACACACACATAGCTGCATCAGTAAAAACAAGTTAATCCACATGTTATGAAGTATTATTGGATGGTGGTAACTAGAGGTAGTAACATACTGAGGATTCCAGTAATAGTATATAAACCATTTACAATTGAAGGTTTGTCTTATACCACTATACAGTGCTGGGAATTTGACAAAATTCAAGTGAAATAAAGTACTGAAAATAAGGTGAGTTACCTCTTTCTGCATAAATACGACAGTCCAAAACTAAAGAAGTAAAAAGACTGATTTGAAAATGATGCAATTTAATCTGGAATGATAAGAGATTTATAACAGTTTTAGGGGAAACCAGGAGAATGCAATTACATGTTGATAACAGGAATTACTTTACTAAGTTTTCATTAGGTTTTCATTCACTAGATGAGTATGTTAAATGCACAGTTACCTATGTTTTATGATTTACGTAAAATGAAAATGATAAAGTAATTTAATATGAATAAGATTTTTCCTAGATACATGCTACTCTGTCACAAAGTAACCAAATCCACACACACAAATGTAGGCACTGAAAGATTTGGTCTGCTTTTAACCTTATATGCAGGACAGCGTGTTTATAATAGTTACATAACTGCCTGTTTACTTCTGCGCTCTGTTAAATCTGCTCAATTTATTTTTATTTATTTAACACTTGCTAACCAAGTAAGTGAACGTGCCTGGCTGAAGAGCCATTTTCAGTCACAACCAGGGCGAATTGTACATGACATAGTGAAGAAAAAGACAGTTAAAAATAACTTCAGGACACAAAGAGAACACCATTTATAACAATTTATAATAACATTTGATATAAAGTATTGCTGTGCAGAAAAAAACATGAGGCAAACACATCAAACTGATATAAGAAGTTAACAGAACAATGGACTGGAACTAAGAAGTATGAACATCAACATTAGATTAATGTTGTGAGCGTACAATATTCTGTAGTTAAATGTGTGTCTTTTAAATAACAGGTAATTGATATAGTATGATGAGCCGAGAATTTGTATATTTATGTTTGGAAAATCTGAAGAAATGCTGTTGTCAGGAATGAAATGTTCCTTGTGATTCAGCTATTCATTTGTCTAGGATAAGTTCCATGTAGTGAAAAATCTATCTGTACCCACATAAGTACAATGTGTGCAGTCCATAAACAAAACATTATATATCAGTGAAATTGCAAGAATTAACTTTTAGACTGCTCATAATCTGCTCACCTTCTACTGTCAGATGGTATCTATCTTGGTCTTTAATCATATCATTTTGCAGTATAATCTGCCCTCTTCTTGGGTGTCTGCAGGAGTTGGCATGGGGAGAAGAGCAGTGATGTGGCTTTGCCCACTTATTTTTCCTTGGGTGGAGGTGGTGGGTGGAGAAGCACATGCCCAGAGAGTACATTCTCAAGGCTGATTTCCCAGAGGAGACTGGAGACCCCCTAGTAGCACAGAGGTTATGTTACTTGAGGAAGTACATGACGTGCCCTTGCTGACACTCATTCCATAACAAACTCTGGTTGTGTTACTGGGCATGCGCAGTGTGGTTAGGGTTGAAAAAGCAAAAACCTAACCACCCCTGATAACTACAGAGGGTCTGATGGTTAGCAGGCAGTTGGATCAAAAAAAAAAGAAGAAAGAATCTCCCCTTTTCGACCTTCTTGACTGCAGTGTGAAATGCGGCAGTTTTAACAATGCAGGTCTCACCCTCCTCGTTTTGTTGTGAATGTTGAAAAACAAGGTTTTGTTCATATGTTTCACTTAGACATTGTCAGAGCTGAAGACAATTAAAACCTATGGCACAAACAGAATTGTCTGTCACTTTACTTAGCTGTGTTGTATGTCACCATTGTTAAAAGGTTAATACAGATGTCTATCAGTTAACTGCAGGGGATTATGCCTGTGAAATGGTAACGAGTTTTATTCCTTAATCCCGAGTTTCTTTCCCTTCAGTCCCTATTTGGATAATATGTGACTTTGAACAAACTGGTTAATCACACTGTACTGCTGGTTAGTTCATGGAAAGAGCTGTTGTGTTTAGTGAGTTTTATCTGGTTAAGATTTAAACAGTATTATAGAAAATACAA
>NC_056726.1:1484245886-1484285886 GCF_019279795.1 Protopterus annectens | reverse complement strand
TACATTTGTTAACCGGGCTAGTCCAACTGGATATATTTCCATTTTCAGCAGAGGCCCGGGGAGAAAAGCTCCACAGTAACATTTAAATGTTTATATCTATCTATTACAGCTGTTTATGGTGTTAATAGTTTACCAGATATGCAGGATGCTGGAACAGAGTAAATCCTTTGAGGCTCTGTATGCTAGAATGTGGTCACTTCTCCATGATCTGTAGGAAATAGAAAAGAGAGAAGGAGCACTTTAAGGTGGTCGGAGTAACTTAAGAAAGACGTGCCCTTGATTATCTTAGTAAGGAAAAGCTGCAGTCTCTCAAGCTGGGTCATATGCTTAGATATGTACATCCTAAAAGAGCCATTATATACTATTATGGTCCTGATGAGGGAGGAGTACAGAGGACTGATAACTTCCTTTGATATGGAAGAAATAACTCTGATGATTAGTCTTTCTAAGAAAAAGGATTTTGTACAGCAGTGGACATGCTCAAGTCCCTAATGGCTGAGTTAACTTACAAAGGGGTGTCACCAATGTGGTTAGTGCAAGGGTGCCAGCTTTGCCAGTGGAGGTAATGCTGCATTTCTTGGCATTGTCTGGGCACCACTTACTTGTGCATGTTAGTCCCTTCTGATGAATCTGTAAGTCAAATGGTGAGTTAATGACAGTTCCAGTCATCTGCAAACTTGGTCAGTCACACACCCTTGATGTCAGCCTTGACATCACAGAAATAAATACAAAAGTGAATCAGTCCCATGACCAGTTCCTAGGGGTCACAGCTGATAACTACTCTTTTTGGAGAGAGTGTGTCTCACACTCTAATAGACTTGGTTCTGTCAGTTAGACAGTTTGCTATTCAATGGGTATCATATGGGTTTACATTTAGTTTGATTAGCTTAAAAATAATATAATAACCACAAAAAGACCACGGTCACCTTGCTCCAGCTGGTAAAGGGAACTCCTTGAAGGACTTCTGTAAACCAAAAAGCTTAAACAAGCCAAGGAAAAAGGAGTAGCTTAAAGTTCTTAACGCAATTTTTATTGTTTAGTAGCGTTTTATGCTTACTGTAGGCTTCATCAGAGAATACAAACAACTACAAAAGTTTAAGTCAAGCTTAAATAGAATAGGAAGGGAAGTGATGTCATAACCACTTTTAAAAGAATACCAAAAAATTATTTCATCACAAGTTTTTAACAATAAAAATAAACTAAAATACTTCATTATAGGTAGTTGTGAAAAGAGATATTATTGCACTCTAATTTTAGAAAACATATTTAAACTACCATACTAATAAACTTAAAAGGCTAGTAGCACAATAAAAGTGTAAAAACTTATATAACGTCAACAAAAACATGCTATGATAGCTACATAAGAAACTTAATACTAAGACAACATTATTTCTATAAAAATTCATGCGAATTAAGTAATAAAGTTAAAAGGGCATATTAAAATGCAAAATGACAAGCAATACAATAAATGCAATTTATCAAATAACTTCTCAATTTCAGAACTGGTACAATATTGCAATTCTCGTTTAACCCTGAAAATGAAAGGCATCTGTTCTAAATTGCCATTCAAGTTCACAAATTTCCAGTAGTAATGGGGTGGGACCCCCCCTAGAAGAAGTTGTTATTTGATCAATGGCCATAAAAGAAAAACTATGGCCAGGTTGTTCTATAATATGTTTAGCTAAAGCATTGGTGTCAATACTGTTTTTAATTGCATATAGATGCTCATACATACGATCGCGTAATCTGCGATCGGTCTTTCCGATATAGAAAGACGGACAGCAATCACACAGAGCTATATAAACTATAGATTTGCTTTCACAATTAAGTGGCAATCTAATAGAATATTTTTTGTCTCTAACAGTGAATGTTTGACCTGCTCTGACTTTGTAACACCTATTGCAAAAGCCACATGGGTACATCCCTAGTCTCTTGTTGAACGTTTTATTTGAAAAATTCCTCTGTAATAGCTCTTTTAAATTAGCATTCCTTTTAAAAACGAATCTAGGAAATGATCCAAATTTTCCTGTTAAGGTGGGATTACTTAAGATAAAGTCCCAGTTTTTCCGGATTATTGTCACAATAGCTCTAGAGTCAAAACTATATGTGGTGATGTAATTCAAGAAAGGTTCAAAAGATCCTCTAATGTTGGTACTTGTAACCAAGTCTAACGAAGTGGTGTCAAAGGAAAAAGTATTATCAACAGGAGAGTGAGATGCATCACTAAGATTATTAATGGGTAAAATGGCCTTAAAAAATCCTTCTATTCTTTTAATATTTACTTCATGTACTAATTCATCAATGAATTGTATAGGATAACCCCTATTACTGAACATTTCTGAAAGAGTATCACATTCAATGTGGAAGTCTTCCAACGTACTGCACATCCTTGCAGATCGAACCAATTGTCCTTTGACAATGGCTCTCTTTTGTTTAACCGGATGGTGGCTGGAAAAATGCAAGAAAGAGTTGCAGTACGTTGGTTTTCTATAAATCTTTGAAACAAACCAGAAGAAAGATAATCTTTTGACAATTGTACATCTAAATAATCAAAGCAGGTCAAACATTCACTGTTAGAGACAAAAAATATTCTATTAGATTGCCACTTAATTGTGAAAGCAAATCTATAGTTTATATAGCTCTGTGTGATTGCTGTCCGTCTTTCTATATCGGAAAGACCGATCGCAGATTACGCGATCGTATGTATGAACATCTATATGCAATTAAAAACAGTATTGACACCAATGCTTTAGCTAAACATATTATAGAACAACCTGGCCATAGTTTTTCTTTTATGGCCATTGATCAAATAACAACTTCTTCTAGGGGGGGTCCCACCCCATTACTACTGGAAATTTGTGAACTTGAATGGCAATTTAGAACAGATGCCTTTCATTTTCCAGGGTTAAACGAGAATTGCAATATTGTACCAGTTCTGAAATTGAGAAGTTATTTGCGATAAATTGCATTTATTGTATGTATTGCTTGTCATTTTGCATTTTAATATGCCCTTTTAACTTTATTACTTAATTCGCATGAATTTTTATAGAAATAATGTTGTCTTAGTATTAAGTTTCTTATGTAGCTATCATAGCATGTTTTTGTTGACGTTATATAAGTTTTTACACTTTTATTGTGCTACTAGCTAGCCTTTTAAGTTTATTAGTATGGTAGTTTAAATATGTTTTCTAAAATTAGAGTGCAATAATATCTCTTTTCACAACTACCTATAATGAAGTATTTTAGTTTATTTTTATTGTTAAAAACTTGTGATGAAATAATTTTTTGGTATTCTTTTAAAAGTGGTTATGACATCACTTCCCTTCCTATTCTATTTAAGCTTGACTTAAACTTTTGTAGTTGTTTGTATTCTCTGATGAAGCCACGCCAGTGGGCAAGGCGAAAACGCTACTAAACAATAAAAATTGCGTTAAGAACTTTAAGCTACTCCTTTTTCCTTGGCTTGTTTAAGCTTTTTGGTTTACAGAAGTCCTTCAAGGAGTTCCCTTTACCAGCTGGAGCAAGGTGACCGTGGTCTTTTTGTGGTTATTTGGTTTGTTTTTCTCGTATACTTCACTAGCTTAAAAATAATGCCAGAGTGTGGGATGGTATAAAAGTCCTTGACCAGGTCCAGGTAGGCTGTGTGAAATAATCTTCCTGAGTGTCATACATCAGTACACTGTTCAAAGAAGCTCTCCAGGTTCAGGAGGCAGGACTTGCCTTTAACAAACCTAAACTGGTTTTGATACAGGACTTGTAGACTGCCTATGTCCTTGTGAATAATGTCCATAATGATGTGTTCCATTGCTTTGCAGGTTAGGCTGGTGAGACGTATAGATCTACAGATTCCAGAATCAGGAGTAGATCCTCCATTGTAGAGGAGGATGACTACCAGAATCTGAGGTTGAGGCTGAAAAGGGTTAGTAGTAAGTCCACCAGACAATGTCAGGTGCTGACAAGAAGGCAGCCTGGCACATTATTAGTGTTATGGAGGTAGCATTTTCGCCTTGCAGCCACCATTCAAGACTTTCTAAGAGGTGATCAGAAGGGGTGGTGTGGGTGTGCAAATAAGTTGGAGAAAGTTAGGGGGAAAGAGAGTAAAATTAGAGCTGAACTTATCTGCTAATTTGTTGGATATGCCCTTGGGGACAAGTAAGTCTTGTTTTTGTGTATTAGCTCTGAACACTGTTGGGCATTACCTTTAAGGGTTTCAACAGAGCAGAAGAAGGCTTTGGGGTTGTACTGACCAGAAGTAGTAATTCTCAAGTCATATTTACTTTTGGAGGATTTAATTTGTTGCTGAGTTCCTTGTTGACCTGTTTAAGTTCATCTCTAGATGATTGGGAATTAAGTTTGCCTTTATGGACTGTGTATTTCTTTCTCTTATTGTATAGCTTGTTTCTTCTAGGGTTCCACAACAGGGGTTAGTTCCTGAATTTGGCATTGCATTTATACATCACTGGGACAGATGCTTTGAGATGGGCATTGACATTTTTCACAAATGTGACAGCATGTGAGAGGTGGGAGTCATCAAAGAGTGAAGGGGTCTTAAATTTCATCAGGTCATCTGTTAGCAAGATTAGGCTTGCCTTAGGGTAGTTTCTAAAGATAGAGAGGTTTTATAGTAAATAAGATTTTACCCTCATAGTGTTACCAAATGATGGTCTGACTTGAGCAGTATTGTGGCAACTGTAGGTGACAACACTAATGAGAATCAGCCCCAATATTTGTGAACCCCTAGTTAGGACTTGAACCAGTTATAGTCTACGGCGCTGCCGTTAATGAAGTCCATGAATCTTTGTGCATATTTATTTGAGGTGGTGTAAGTTTCCCAGTTAATGGAAGGATAGTTTAAATCTGTCAAAAGAATAGGGTTAGCCTGAATGCTAGATGGATGGCATTTTGGTTCAATACACCTCATGGGCTGCAGCTGACTTGGAAGGGGTACAGTAGTTGGCTATGATATGGTACAAATCTTTATTTACCATGAAAAGGATATGGAGGAGTTCATGGTTATTGGCTTAAGAATCTGGAGGTGAGATGGTTTCTTAGGAATGCAAATGCCTTCTCCAATAACACTGGCATTTTATGCGTTGGGCATTAAAGGCTGTCATGCATTGAAACCCTGCACTGTATAGGTGACATCGCTGTTTTAAGCCATGTTTTAGTTACTACACAGATAGCTATATTTTCAACAATTAGGTAAGCATGTAAGAAACGTAACTTCTTTAGACTTCTAGCATCGTGCGGTGCTACCTTTCTATAAATTTGATTGGTGATGCAGATAATTTTCAGGAGACTGTTCTTGTCTAAAAAAGGCACTACTGTGGAGGAAAAAGTTGAGGCTAATATACGTATATGGAATCCCTGAGAAAACAGGTACAGACCATTCATAGCAAAGCAGCTAGGGATGCCAGTCATCTCCTCCTAGGCTGATATTTACTGGATTCCCTTTAAATGATACCAATAACTAATACAATAACTGAAGTTTATTATCTTTCATTTATACTGTGACTTCATTCTTGGTTATGGTAGGATACTGTTCAATACTAGTTTCACACCAGTTTTGGATGCCTGTTCTAATTCATAGGTTCATAGGTGAATACTAGGCTGACTGCCTAGAAGGGCCGTTTTAAGCCTAGAGAATAACCCTGGGTCAGAATCAAACCGTGTACCTTATGTCTATGAGGTGAAGACCTCAACCATTATGCCTGACCTCCTCTCCATAAGTAAATACTAGGCAGTCAGTCTGCAGCTTATTACATGCCCAGCCAATAACCAGACAGTTAATAATGTTAGACTCAGTCGCTGTACCACATACCTGAAAGGAAGACACACTAACAATTAAGCAATCCTGAACCCTATCATGTCTTTCTTCATATGATCTAAGGAAGAATGTCTCAAGTTATTCACTCCCACATGTGCAATGCCCATGTCAACTGTGTACGTATGGTGAAGGGACTTAAGGGCCCTACTAAGACTGCAAATACTGGCACCTGAGAAGCAGCTGTTATTCTGTCTTTGGTTCTGCCTCATGAGTGGTGCATCTGTGTGTCTAATTATGAAGTCATCATCATCATCATCTATCTACCTGTGTCTATGATGGTATCGTCATCATCTATCTACCTGTGTCTAACTATGAAGGTATCATCGTCATCTACCTGTGTCTAACTATGAAGTCATCATCATCTTCTATCTACCTGTGTCTAACTATGAAGTCATCATCATCATCTATCTACCTGTGTCTAACTATGAAGGTATCGTCCCCATCTACCTGTATCTAACTATGAAGGTATCATCATCATCTACCTGTGTTTAACTATGAAGTCATCATCATCATCTATCTACCTGTGTCTAACTATGAAGTCATCATCATCATCTATCTACCTGTGTCTAACTATGAAGTCATCATCATCATCTATCTACCTGTGTCTAACTATGAAGGTATCGTCATCATCTATCTACCTGTGTCTAACTATGAAGGTATCATCATCATCTACCTGTGTCTAACTATGAAGTCATCATCATCATCTATCTACCTGTGTCTAACTATGAAGTCATCATCTATCTACCTGTGTCTAACTATGAAGGTATCTTCATCATCTACCTGTATCTAACTATGAAGTCATCATCATCATCTATCTACCTGTGTCTAACTATGAAGTCATCATCATCATCTATCTATCTGTGTCTGACTATGAAGGTATCGTCATCATCTATCTACCCGTGTCTAACTATGAAGGTATCATCATCATCTACCTGTGTTTAACTATGAAGTCATCATCATCATCTATCTACCTGTGTCTAACTATGAAGTCATCATCTATCTACCTGTGTCTAACTATGAAGGTATCTTCATCATCTACCTGTATCTAACTATGAAGTCATCATCATCATCTATCTACCTATGTCTAACTATGAAGTCATCATCATCATCTATCTATCTGTGTCTGACTATGAAGGTATCGTCATCATCTATCTACCTGTGTCTAACTATGAAGGTATCATCATCATCATCTACCTGTGTCTAACTATGAAGTCATCATCATCATCTATCTACCTGTGTCTAACTATGAAGTCATCATCATCATCTATCTACCTGTGTCTAACTATGAAGGTATCGTCATCATCTATCTACCTGTGTTTAACTATGAAGGTATCATTATCATCTAACTGTGTCTAACTATGAAGTCATCATCATCATCTATCTACCTGTGTCTAACTATGAAGTCATCATCTATCTACCTGTGTCTAACTATGAAGGTATCTTCATCATCTACCTGTATCTAACTATAAAGTCATCATCATCATCTATCTGCCTGTGTCTAACTATGAAGTCATCATCATCATCTATCTATCTATCTGTGTCTAACTATGAAGGTATCGTCATCATCTATCTACCTGTGTCTAACTATGAAGGTATCATCATCATCTATCTACCTGTGTCTAACTATGAAATCATCATCATCATCTATCTACCTGTGTCTAGCTATGAAGGTATCGTCATCATCTACCTGTATCTAACTATGAAGTCATCATCATCACCTATCTACCTGTGTCTAACTATGAAGTCATCATCATCATCTATCTACCTGTGTCTAACTATGAAGTCATCATCATCTATCTACGTGTGTCTAACTATCAAGTCATCATCATCATCTATCTACCTGTGTCTAACTATGAAGGTATCGTCATCATCTACTTGTGTCTAACTATGAAGTCATAGGTTCATAGGTTCATACTAGGCTATCTGCCCTAGGGCATTTATAAGCCTAGCCAGAGTGTGTATGGCTTTCGCCACCCATTTTAAATAAATTTTGCTATGCCCTTTTTCGAGGTTAGTATACTGTGCCTCTGTCTAACAGTGACACAGAAGTGATACCCGGGGTAAACCTACGATCTCCCATCCACTCATCAAGATTCCTCTTGAAGAGAGTCAATGAGGGACTCTGCCTAACATGGACTGGGATTTTATTCCAGCGTGAAGGGAGCCTCTGGGTTATGAATCTGTCCCTCCAGCATGTCCTATTTATTTCAGTGCTGAGGTTTAAGTCCCTCAAGCGCGTAGCTCGATTGGATTTGGATTTTCTGAGGTGCAGCATGTCCATTAATTCCAGGTTGGACATGGCTTTATACGTCAGGCACAGATCGCCTCTGAGCAGGCGGTATGCCACTGAGTAGAGATGGAGTTTCTTTAACCGGGCAGCATACGGCATCTGTTTGAGCCCCTTGATCCTCTTGGTGAGGTACTTTTGGGGTCTTTCCAGTTGCTGCAGGTGTCTGGTAAGGTACATCCCAAAAGGGGCATTGTACTCAATTATGGGCCTGATGAGGGATGAGTAAAGAGGCATGATGACCTCCCCTGATCTAGATGTGAATCCCTTCATGATTAGGTGGGCTATGTAAAATGTTTTTCTAACCACTTTGGCCACGTGGTTGTCAAAAGAGAGATTGCTATCAACTTGGGTCCCCAGGTCCCTAATTACTTCTTCTGTACTTAATGGATTACCACCTATGTGGTAATTTTTGGGCACTTTGTTTTTGCTAAAGGGGATGACTATACACTTTTTGGCGTTTAGCTTGAGGCCATGGCTCTGGCACCAGTTGTCTGTTTCTATGAGGCCCTTTTGGAGGATGCTTGTGTCAGCTGGAGAGTCTATTATGGCGCCCAGTTTGCAGTCATCTGCGAACTTGGTCAGCCACAGTCCTTCCATGTTGGCCTGTACCTCCAAGAAATATATACCGAACAAGAGAGGTCCCAAGACTGAGCCATGTGGGATGCCACTTGTAACTGGTTTGGAGTCTGACAAGGCTCCAGCTATTCTAACCATGTGGGTTCTGTCCTTGATCCAGTTTGCAACCCATCTAGTGACATAGGGGTTTATATTTAAGCTGGTGAGCTTATCTATAATGCCCGAGTGGGGTATTGTATTGAAGGCTTTTGCGAGGTCCAGGTAGGCTGTGTGGACCACCTTCCCCTTGTCAATGGCCTTAGTGACTGTTTCAAAGAAATCGACCAGGTTTAAGAGGCAGGATCTGCCCTTAACAAAGCCGAACTGGGTAGGATCCAGTGTCTGTAGGTCCCCAATATCTTTATTTATAAGGTCCATGATGATCCTTTCCATAGCTTTGCAGACCAAGCTAGTGAGACTTATGGGGTGATAGTTTCCAGGATCCGTTGAGGCACCACCTTTGTGGAGAGGGACCACTGTTGCTGTACGCCACTCTTTGGGTACATATCCTGTAGTAAGGCTGAGATTGAACAGTAGTTTTAGGTTTGGGTTTAGCTCTTCTTGGAGTTCATGTAGGAAGCAGCCCAGGACACCGTCTGGTCCCATTGATGCTGTGTTTCTTGCTTTGAAGGGCAGCTCTTACCTGAGCATCTGAGATGTCAGGGGGGCAGCACTCTGCTGGGATAGATATTAGCCCTTTTGGTGGGGAGGGGGGGGAGAAGTTTGCGCTGAACCTGTCAGCTAGGATGTTGGCAATGTCTGTGGGTTCGGTGTATTTTTTGTCATTTTGGACTAATTCTGAGCATATCTGTGAATTCCCACCCAGGTTCCTAACATAACTAAAGAAAGCCTTGTGATTATCCTTAGTGTCCTGTGCAATTTGTCTCTCAAAGCTGGTCTTAGACGATTTTATGAGTGCCCGTAGTTTTTTGCTAATACTGATCAGAGATGCCTTCCCTTTTTGGGATTTTGCTCTGTCATGTAGTGGCTTCCTCCTTCTATTGTATAGTTTGTTTATGGCTGGGGTGCACCAGACAGGACGTCTGCCTTTGGAGGATTGGGTCTTGGTTTTATTTGGGATTGCCTTTGGAGGATTGGGTCTTGGTTTTATTTGGGATTGCATGATCCATGCATTCCTGAAGGTGTTCATAGAATGCGTTTATAAAGGATTTTGTGGTCTGGGCCGTATTATCCACAGGCCCGGGGGCTTTGAAGGATTCCACCTCGGTTTTGAGGAGTGTGAAATTTGCTTTAGAGAAGTTTTTCACTGTGGTTTTCTGGGCATGGGGTGGGGTTGGGATGTGAATATCCAGTGAGATTAGTTTATGGTCTGATCTTACCAGTGAGGGATACACTTCTGATCTGGAGCATAGAGTCCCCATGTTGGTGATGATCAGGTCCAGTATGTTTCCCCTCTTGTGGGAGTGGTAACAAGTTGTTCCATAGCATTTGAGTTTATAAATTCTAGGAACCTTTGGGCTAGGGTGTTGGAGCTAGAGTAATGCTCCCAGTCTATGGTTGGGTAGTTGAAGTCACCCAATATAATGGTGTTTGGAGAGACCTTCATATTTTCCAGTGTTCTCAGGAAGGCTGAGTGGGGTTCCTGGGTTTGGGAGGGTGGTCTGTAGCAGGTTATAAACTGGAAGGCAGTTTTACCCACTGTTAGTTGCACATGGATAGTCTCTGATGCTTCGTGCTGTGCCACCAACCTGGAGGTGTGGGTATCTTTGTGAATATTGATACTCCCCTCCTTTGTGGTTCGGTCCAAGTTTTGGGGCGAAAAGCATGGTATGAGGTATAACCTGGTAGTGCTGGGGTGCTCTCGAGAGCCTTGAACCAGGTTTCTGTTACTGCACAGATATCGATGTTCTCCATGCTAAGGAGAGTTTCGAGTGCATGCATCTTGAGGTTTAGACTTCTGGCATTGAGTAGCATTACTCTTAGTTTCTTATCCCTTGTGATACCTATGGAGGTGGGTTTGTCTTTTGAGCCTTGCCTAAAAAAGGCACTATGGGGGTAGCAAGAGCCTTTGCCAATATCCGAAAGCCCAGGGGTGACAGGTGCAAGCCGTCCCTAGCAAAGCATCATGGCTTGTCGAGAATGTCATCCCAGGCTGACAGGCATTGGATCCCCTTTGAATGACACCAATACTTAAGCCAATTGTTGAAATTGATAATCTTGTCTTCATACTGTGGCATCATTCTTGGTGAGGGTAAGATGCTACTCAAGGTCAGGGTCATACCAGCCTGGGCTACATGCTCAGAGAGCTCTTCTATGTCTCTTTTCATGTAGTCCAGGGAGGTACGTCTCAGGTCATTCACACCAGCATGGACAATGAATGAGTCATATTTGTACTCGCCTTGGAGTGACCTGAGTGCTTGTGTTATGTGGCGGATCCTGGCTCCCAACAGGCAGCTCACCGTGACCTTCTCCTTGTTCAGCCTGGTGAGCGGGACGTCAGTGTGCCTGATGATAGAGTCACCTATTACAGGTGTATCAGGTGTGTTGTTTAGCCTTAAGGGCTGTGACTGTTTGGCACACTGGCTTTGTGAGCTATGTGTTGCACGTGTTTTGTTTTGGGGTAGCGGTTGCTTGGGTGTCTGCTTTGGAGGTCTCTGCTGCTTAGGCAGATTTTTATTTAGAGCCTCCAAGTATGTTTTTGTGTGTTTATGTGTTTGGTTTGTTGTCGTGGTAGGTCTATGTGAGACTGGAATTGTAGTGAGTGTGGTTTTCTTCTCCTCCTGACCTCATCATCGTCTATCTACCTGTGTCTAACTATGAAGGTATTGTCATCATCTACCTGTGTCTAACTATGAAGTCATCATCATCATCTATCTACCTGTGTCTAACTATGAAGGTATCATCATCATCTACCTGTGTCTAACTATGAAGTCATCATCTATCTACCTGTGTCTAACTAAGAAGGTATCATCATCATCTACTTGTGTCTAACTATGAAGTCATCATCTATCTACCTGTGTCTAACTATGACGGTATTGTCATCATCTACCTGTGTCTAACTACGAAGTCATCATCATCATCTGTCTACCTGTGTCTAACTATGAAGTCATCATCATCTATCTACCTGTGTCTAATTATGAAGGTACCATCATCATCTACCTGTGTCTAACTATGAAGTCATCATCATCATCTTCTATATGCCTGTGTCTAACTATGAAGACATCATCATCATCTATCTACCTGTGTCTAACTATGACCGTATCATCATCATCTACCTGTGTCTAACTATGAAGTCACCATCATCATCTATCTACCTGTGTCTAGCTATGAAGGTATCATCATCATCTATCTACCTGTGTCTAACTATGACCGTATCATCATCATCTACCTGTGTCTAACTATGAATTCATCATCATCATCATCTATCTACCTGCGTCTATGAAGTTAATGTCATCATCTACCTCTGTCTAACTATGAAGTCATCATCATCATCTATCTACCTGTGTCTAACTATGAAGTCATCATCATCATCATCATCTATCTACCTTTGTCTAACTATGAAGGTATCATCATCATCTACCTGTGTCTAACTATGAAGTCATCATCATCCATCTACCTGTGTCTAGCTATGAAGTCATCATCATAATCTACCCCCCTCTCCTATTTTCTACTTCTGGTCAAGGTGTTGCATGAACTCTCACCATCTCTCTTGATTCAGTGCCCTCTGCTACTTTCTTAAACAATCATGCCTGGCTATCACAAGTCTTATCTCATTCAAACATCTATCACTTTGCTGGACACCCTTGTCTTCTTCCTTTATTTTTCAAATAATGTTTACTAGAAGATTATCTTCTGGTTTTCTGTACATGAACCCAAACCACCACAGTCTGTTCTCTTGTACTTTCTTTACAATTGGTGCTATTTGGGCTGCCGTTCTGATGTCCTCATTTCTTCATCTGTCCCACAGTGTGCATCCTGCCACCCATCTCAGGTAATTCATCTCCATCACATCTGCCGTCACTGCCAGGATTCTGTACATACAACAGGACTGAACACACCACTGATTCTGATAATCTGTGCAAGTTGGCTGCAGCTCCTCTGATTCTAGCTTTAACCTCCTCATTCAGACTTCCATTCTTCTGAACCACTCCTTCCAGATACTTGAAGCTGTTAAATGTTTCCACTGTTTCCCTTCGGTCTCAGTTGTTAGCTCCTTTTGATTCTCCCTCATTTGCAGCCATGCAGTTGCAGATCATAGTCAGATGGGGCCATTCCAGTTTCCCATTACTTGTCTTTCTTTCTCTCTCCAGTACCTATCAATACTGTTCAAACCTGTCAGTCTGCAGGCTCTTATCTTCTTTACATTTACAATTATTGCAGGGATTTGGGTTTAATTAGGGTTACCACCTGTCCCTCTTTGGGAGGTACATTCAATTTTGGGCAGTTGTGTCCTGGTGAAAAAAAAATAAAAAATGGCAAATGTCCTGAGATTTTAGGGCAAACCATTTTTCATAACTTTTCTTTACTAGTTGTTTAAAACAGTTATTTTGTAACTGATACACCTAAATACTTTATGAAATAGGATAAGCAACTCAAATGCTACACTAATAAGTTTTTATTTTGGGAAAAAATTGAATCTCTGTCCTTTGCACTGGCAGCAGGTATGTTTTGCCCTGCAAGATCTTATGTTCCTACAAAACATGTCCCACTTTTGACATTTGAAAAGGTGGCAACCCTAGGTTTAATTTAAAATATGTATTTCAAATTTATAGCACAGACAGTGATAGCCATTTAATAAACAAAACAAAATACTTGCAGTTAAAGCAGTCCTAGCATGACCAGCACTAAACCTGTCTGTCCTTGAATCTCACATTCATTGAAAATGCATCTGGCTAGTGCTGGATTAAGTGCACCTTGGTCCCCAAGCAGTTTTCATACCATCAGTGGTGGATTAAGTGTACCTTGGTCCCCAAGCAGTTTTCATACCATCAGTGGTGGATTAAGTGTACCTTGTTCCCCAAGCTGTTTTCATACCATCAGTGGTGGATTAAGTGTACCTTGGTCCCCAAGCAGTTTTCATACCATCAGTGGTGGATTAAGTGTACCTTGGTCCCCAAGCTGTTTTCATACCATCAGTGGTGGATTAAGTGTACCTTGTTCCCCAAGCTGTTTTCATACCATCAGTGGTGGATTAAGTGTACCTTGGTCCCCAAGCTGTTTTCATACCATCAGTGGTGTGTTAAGTGTACCTTGGTCCCCAAGCTGTTTTCATACCATCAGTGGCGGATTAAGTGTACCTTGGTCCCCAAGCTGTTTTCATACCATCAGTGGTGGATTAAGTGTACCTTGGTCCCCAAGCTGTTTTCATACCATCAGTGGTGGGTTAAGTGTACCTTGGTCCCCAAGCAGTTTTCATACCATCAGTGCTGGATTAAGTGTACCTTGGTCCCCAAGCTGTAGTTATACATAACAATGACTACATAATGATGTATCATAGTAATACGTAACAATGACTACATAATGGTGTATCACAGTAATACGTAACTATGACTACATAATGGTGTATCACAGTAATACATAACAATGACTACATAATGGTGTATCATAGTAATACGTAACAATGACTACATAATGGTGTATCGCAGTAATAAGTAACAATGACTACATAATGGTACATTGCAGTAATACGTAACAATGACTACATAATGATGTATCACAGTAATACGTAACAATGACTACATAATGGTGTATCACAGTAATACGTAACAATGACTACATAATGGTGTTTCTCACTAATATGTAACAATGACTACATAATGGTGTATCGCAGTAATACGTAGCAATGACTACATAATGGTGTATTGCAGTAATATGCAACAATGACTACATAATGGTGTATCACAGTAATACATAACAATGTCTACATAATGGTGTACTGCAGTAATACTAACAATGACTACATAACGGTGTATCACAGTAATACGTAACAATGACTACATAATGGTGTATCACAGTAATACGTAACAATGACTACATAATGGTGTATCGCAGTAATATGTAACAATGACTACATAATGGATGTTGATGATCAAATGGTTCTGATCATCACTCAAAATAATGCAGACAATATGACCTGACAGAAATCAACCCCTTTGCATTTGCTAGAGGCTGTAAAAAAAGGTACTGCAAAAATATATTACTAAAATTAAACACATTTAAAGTATATTACACAATCCAGACCTATTAATGAATTAATTCATTCTTCAGTGCAATGAAAAAAAAAGCAAAACAATTAAATAAAATATTAATGCTACAGGAACTTTTGTTCAACAACCCACAAATCATACAAAACATCAAAAAAATTCTGCATAGAACATAATGATTTTTTTTATTTTTTTTTTGTGGGGGGGGCTTACTTACTTGCAGTACAGCAACTTTTTAACTTCTCTCTGTCTTGTCTGTCATCAAGAATAGCTATCCCCTCGGACATCACTCAATGCAGGTCTGACCTACTTGAGTGGCTAATAATCCTGTATTGTCGCAGCCCCATGCAGGGTAATAAGTCAGGCCCCCCACCAGCCATAACACTATCCCATTACTTGGCTTCAGTTCCCAAGTACCATGAATACTGTTCAAACATGTCAGTGTACATAATAGTTTCTTCTTTACTTTTATAATTATCATAGATATTTGGATTTCATTTAAAACTTAATTTCATCTTTTACAGGAAAAAAACAATGATACTCAATTTCTATACAAAAAATACTCTGACGTTGAAAATATATGTAGCATGAGCAGCCATAAACTTCTTCCTTGAAAGTCACATTTAGTGAAAATGCATCTGGCAACCCATAAAACAGCAACAGACATGCTGAAATTCATACCCAAATAGCATATAGTGAAGTACTAATTAGCAACTATGTGAAGGGTGCAGGAATATTAAAAACAAATATATATTCATTCGCTAATAGCCTGGGACATTCCACTGGGCACAAGTGTCCCTTTTCAGGAGGTGCCTAGGAGTACTATCAGGTGAAGTAATTTGGCAGAGTCACATAGAAGACAACTATAGGCTGAGAGAATCAAACCAAGTACTACAGGAACAGCTCATAGCCTTACTCATCTACAGTAAGTGCTGGACAAACTGTTGTAGCCCAAACACAGTGCATTTCATACCTGTGTACCTGTGAAAACTAGCTAAATTAAAAATGTATTCATAGTTAAAATAGTGACATTACGCTCATAGACTTCATGGTGTCCAGCTTATTCACAGCTAAATAATAAGCATGCTGTCCACATTCAACCGAACAAGGAAACCAAGGATCAGCACCCTGTCGACATTCAACAGAACAAGGAAACCAAGGATCAGCATGCTGTCGACATTCAACCGAACAATGAAACCAAGGATCGTACCCAAGGAACATGGCTGATATGATGATGTTCTTGTTTAATGCAATCAGTTTCCTTCCTTTATACCATAAGTACTCTGGTTCAAAGGTAGTTACAAGGATTGCAGCTCAGGGAACCATTCAGGAGCCTAGCCCAAATTGCCAGTTGCTCCAAAGCACTATCTGGATAACTGACTTGCTGAACATAAATATAAGGCAAAATTTGAGATGCTCTGAAAAACTGGAGACAAATGAGAACAGATTTCTCTAAATGATATAGAAGATTAATAGAACAACAGGTTTTGCATCAACGTGTAATTTATGAACCACAAAAAACAATAAAACTCTAATGACTGACACTGATTGACTGTAATTATCAAAGATTTACCAAATGGAGGTCTGTCAGCTGGTGTGGAGGTCTAAGGCTCTTGCCTCTGGAAAGTAAAGTACAGGATTTGACTCTTAACAAGTCACTTAAATAGACCATGCTTCACACACACACACACACACACACACACACACACACACACACACACACACACACGCACACACGCACACAGACACTGCAGCACACACACACACACACACACACACACACACGCACACACGCACGCACACACACACACACACACACACACACACACACACTTGCTGCGATGTAAGAAGCAAAGCAATCAAAGCTCTAACCCCATTCAGCATTCCAATTACCACCCTGCCCTTTCAGAAACAACATTCCAATTACCACACTGCCCTTTCAAAAACAACATTCCAATTACCACCCTGCCCTTTCAGAAACAACATTCCAATTACCACCCTGCCCTTTCAGAAACAACATTCCAATTACCACCCTGCCCTTTCAGAAACAACATTCCAATTACCACCCTGCCCTTTCAGAAACAACATTCCAATTACCACCCTGCCCTTTCAGAAACAACATTCCAATTACCACCTTGCCCTTCCAGAAACAACATTCCAATTACCACCATGCCCTTTTAGAAACAACATTCCAATTACCACCCTGCCTTTTCAGAAACAACATTCCAGTTACCACCCTGCCCTTTCAGAAACAAAACAATAATCAAATCTCTAGCACCATTCAGTGATATGATTACCAACCCACTCATTTAAAAGCAAAACAATATTCAAATCTCTGTCTGTTCAGAACCAAAATAGTGAACAAATCTTCTTGCCAGTACCTGGGTGTCATAAAGCCTCAGCTGTGTGCTATGCTTTCTATCAGTGGTTACAGTCATGCTATGTATGTATTCTTGAGGTCATGAATTGCAGGCATACTGCTGGATATTTGGACTTTTCGGATTTCTTTTATTTTTGTTTTTAGTCAGACTTTTTTATTTATTTTAATTTTATGGGTTGCCAAGCCCCTCATCTCTAACTTCTTTGCCACTATCTATCTATCTCTTTATCTATCTAGCTAGCTACCTCTCTATCTGACTGCAAACGTGTCAGTTGTGCTACACCCTAAACTGATTTCAAAGAGCTCATCTCCCATCTTATTTTCTGCTGCTCTTCATATTCATTTATCAATGACCTTCTCCAGGACTTTCATGCAATGGGACAGGAGTTTGATACCTCGAAAGTGACTAGAGTTGGAAATGTCCCCTTTGTTTTTGCAAACTGGCATCAGAATGCTTATTCTCCAGTCATCTGGGATATAACTTTCTCTCTGTACTGCTGTGCATACCCTCTGGAGCCATTTCTCCCCAACTCACCCAGCATCTTGATCATATCTGCCTGTGACCTTATCTCAGCTGCTGATTTCCTTGACTTAATTTTAATTTTTCTATACTGCGGTCTTCCTATACTCTCATTGTAGGCTGTGTCTGGGGTGGTACAGCTTCTCTGGGTTTTCTTCATTCAAAAGCTGCTGAGAGTACATATTCCATCTGCCTTTGGTGCACTGTGGACTAGTGAGCAGATTGTTGCTCCTTCCATCTGCCTTTGATGTCCTGTGGACTGGTGAGCAGGTTGTTTCTCCTTCCATCTGCCTTTGATGTCCTGTGGGCTGGTGAGCAGGTTGTTGCTCCTTCCATCTGCCTTTGATGTCCTGTGGACTGGTGAGCAGATTGTTGCTCCTTCTATCTGCCTGTGATGTATTGTGGACTGGTGAGCAGATTGTTGCTCCTTCCATCTGCCTTTGATGTCCTGTGGACTGGTGAGCAGGTTGTTGCTCCTTCCATCTGCCATTGATGTCCTGTAGACTGGTGAGCAGATTGTTGCTCTTTCCATCTGCCATTGATGTCCTGTAGACTGGTGAGCAGGTTGTTGCTCCTTCCATCTGCCTGTGATGTCCTGTGGACTGGTGAGCAGGTTGTTGCTCCTTCCATCTGACTTTGAAGTCCTGTGGACTGGTGAGCAGGTTGTTGCTCCTTCCATCTGCCTTTGATGTCCTGTGGAATGGTGAGCAGGTTGTTGCTGCTGCTTCCATCTGCCTTTGATGTCCTGTGGATTGGTGAGCAGGTTGTTGCTCTTTCCATCTGCCATTGATGTCCTCTGGGCTGGTGAGCAGGTTGTTGCTCCTTCCATCTGCCTTTGATGTCCTGTGGACTGGTGAGCAGGTTGTTGCTCCTTCCATCTGCCTTTGATGTCCTGTGGACTGGTGAGCAGGTTGTTGCTCCTTCCATCTGCCTTTGATGTCCTGTGGACTGGTGAGCAGGTTGTTGCTCCTTCCATCTGCCTTTGATGTCCTGTGGACTGGTGAGCAGGTTGTTGCTCCTTCCATCTGCCTTTGATGTCCTGTGGACTGGTGAGCAGGTTGTTGTTCCTTCCATCTGCCTTTGATGTCCTGTGGACTGGTGAGCAGGTTGTTGCTCCTTCCATCTGCCTTTGATGTCCTGTGGACTGGTGAGCAGGTTGTTGCTCCTTCCATCTGCCTTTGATGTCCTGTGGACTGGTGAGCAGGTTGTTGCTCCTTCCATCTGCCTTTGATGTCCTGTGGACTGGTGAGCAGGTTGTTGCTCCTTCCATCTGCCTTTGATGTCCTGTGGACTGGTGAGCAGGTTGTTGCTCCTTCCATCTGCCTTTGATGTCCTGTGGACTGGTGAGCAGGTTGTTGCTCCTTCCATCTGCCTTTGATGTCCTGTGGACTGGTGAGCAGGTTGTTGCTCCTTCCATCTGCCTTTGATGTCCTGTGGACTGGTGAGCAGGTTGTTGCTCCTTCCATCTGCCTTTGATGTCCTGTGGACTGGTGAGCAGGTTGTTGCTCCTTCCATCTGCCTTTGATGTCCTGTGGACTGGTGAGCAGGTTGTTGCTCCTTCCATCTGCCTTTGATGTCCTGTGGACTGGTGAGCAGGTTGTTGCTCCTTCCATCTGCCTTTGATGTCCTGTGGACTGGTGAGCAGGTTGTTGCTCCTTCCATCTGCCTTTGATGTCCTGTGGACTGGTGAGCAGGTTGTTGCTCCTTCCATCTGCCTTTGATGTCCTGTGGACTGGTGAGCAGGTTGTTGCTCCTTCCATCTGCCTTTGATGTCCTGTGGACCGGTGAGCAGGTTGTTGCTCCTTCCATCTGCCTTTGATGTCCTGTGGACCGGTGAGCAGGTTGTTGCTCCTTCCATCTGCCTTTGATGTCCTGTGGACTGGTGAGCAGGTTGTTGCTCCTTCCATCTGCCTTTGATGTCCTGTGGACTGGTGAGCAGGTTGTTGCTCCTTCCATCTGCCTTTGATGTCCTGTGGACTGGTGAGCAGGTTGTTGCTCCTTCCATCTGCCTTTGATGTCCTGAGGACTGGTGAGCAGGTTGTTGCTCCTTCCATCTGCCTTTGATGTCCTGTGGACTGGTGAGCAGGTTGTTGCTCCTTCCATCTGCCTTTGATGTCCTGTGGACTGGTGAGCAGGTTGTTGCTCCTTCCATCTGCCTTTGATGTCCTTGGGACTGGTGAGCAGGTTGTTGCTCCTTCCATCTGCCTTTGATGTCCTGTGGACTGGTGAGCAGGTTGTTGCTCCTTCCATCTGCCTTTGATGTCCTGTGGACTGGTGAGCAGGTTGTTGCTCCTTCCATCTGCCTTTGATGTCCTGTGGACTGGTGAGCAGGTTGTTGCTCCTTCCATCTGCCTTTGATGTCCTGTGGACTGGTGAGCAGGTTGTTGCTCCTTCCATCTGCCTTTGATGTCCTGTGGACTGGTGAGCAGGTTGTTGCTCCTTCCATCTGCCTTTGATGTCCTGTGGACTGGTGAGCAGGTTGTTGCTCCTTCCATCTGCCTTTGATGTCCTGTGGACTGGTGAGCAGGTTGTTGCTCCTTCCATCTGCCTTTGATGTCCTGTGGACTGGTGAGCAGGTTGTTGCTCCTTCCATCTGCCTTTGATGTCCCGAGGACTGGTGAGCAGGTTGTTGCTCCTTCCATCTGCCTTTGATGTCCTGTGGACTGGTGAGCAGGTTGTTGCTCCTTCCATCTGCCTTTGATGTCCTGTGGACTGGTGAGCAGGTTGTTGCTCCTTCCATCTGCCTTTGATGTCCCAAGGACTGGTGAGCAGGTTGTTGCTCCTTCCATCTGCCTTTGATGTCCTGTGGACTGGTGAGCAGGTTGTTGCTCCTTCCATCTGCCTTTGATGTCCTGTGGACTGGTGAGCAGGTTGTTGCTCCTTCCATCTGCCTTTGATGTCCTGTGGACTGGTGAGCAGGTTGTTGCTCCTTCCATCTGCCTTTAATGTCCTGTGGACTGGTGAGCAGGTTGTTGCTCCTTCCATCTGCCTTTGATGTCTGTGAAGGACTGGTGAGCAGGTTGTTGCTCCTTCCATCTGCCTTTGATGTCCTGTGGACTGGTGAGCAGGTTGTTGCTCCTTCCATCTGCCTTTGATGTCCTGTGGACTGGTGAGCAGGTTGTTGCTCCTTCCATCTGCCTTTGATGTCCTGTGGACTGGTGAGCAGGTTGTTGCTCCTTCCATCTGCCTTTGATGTCCTGTGGACTGGTGAGCAGGTTGTTGCTCCTTCCATCTGCCTTTGATGTCCTGTGGACTGGTGAGCAGGTTGTTGCTCCTTCCATCTGCCTTTGATGTCCTGTGGACTGGTGAGCAGGTTGTTGCTCCTTCCATCTGCCTTTGATGTCCTGTGGACTGGTGAGCAGGTTGTTGCTCCTTCCATCTGCCTTTGATGTCCTGTGGACTGGTGAGCAGGTTGTTGCTCCTTCCATCTGCCTTTGATGTCCTGTGGACTGGTGAGCAGGTTGTTGCTCCTTCCATCTGCCTTTGATGTCCTGTGGACTGGTGAGCAGGTTGTTGCTCCTTCCATCTGCCTTTGATGTCCTGTGGACTGGTGAGCAGGTTGTTGCTCCTTCCATCTGCCTTTGATGTCCTGTGGACTGGTGAGCAGGTTGTTGCTCCTTCCATCTGCCTTTGATGTCCTGTGGACTGGTGAGCAGGTTGTTGCTCCTTCCATCTGCCTTTGATGTCCTGTGGACTGGTGAGCAGGTTGTTGCTCCTTCCACCTGCCTTTGATGCCCTGTGGACTGGTGAGCAGGTTGTTGCTCCTTCCGTCTCCCTTTGATGACCTGTGGACTGGTGAGCAGGTTGTTGCTCCTTCCATCTGCCTTTGATGTCCTGTGGGCTGGTGAGCAGGTTGTTGCTCCTTCCATCTGCCTTTGATGTCCTGTGGACTGGTGAGCAGGTTGTTGCTCCTTCCATCTGCCTTTGATGTCCTGTGGACTGGTGAGCAGGTTGTTGCTCCTTCCATCTGCCTTTGATGTCCTGTGGACTGGTGAGCAGGTTGTTGCTCCTTCCATCTGCCTTTGATGTCCTGTGGACTGGTGAGCAGGTTGTTGCTCCTTCCATCTGCCTTTGATGTCCTGTGGACTGGTGAGCAGGTTGTTGCTCCTTCCATCTGCCTTTGATGTCCTGTGGACTGGTGAGCAGGTTGTTGCTCCTTCCATCTGCCTTTGATGTCCTGTGGACTGGTGAGCAGGTTGTTGCTCCTTCCATCTGCCTTTGATGTCCTGTGGACTGGTGAGCAGGTTGTTGCTCCTTCCATCTGCCTTTGATGTCCTGTGGACTGGTGAGCAGGTTGTTGCTCCTTCCATCTGCCTTTGATGTCCTGTGGACTGGTGAGCAGGTTGTTGCTCCTTCCATCTGACTTTGATGTCCTGTGGGACTAGTGAGCAGGTTGTTGCTCCTTCCATCTGCCTTTGATGTCCTGTGGACCGGTGAGAAGGTTGTTGCTCCTTCCATCTGGCTTTGATGTCCTGTGGACTGGTCAGCAGATTGTTGCTCCTTCCATCTGCCTTTGATGTCCTGTGGACTGGTGAGCAGGTTGTTGCTCCTTCCATCTGCCTTTGATGTCCTGTGGACTGGTGAGCAGGTTGTTGCTCCTTCCATCTGCCTTTGATGTCCTGTGGACTGGTGAGCAGGTTGTTGCTCCTTCCATCTGCCTTTGATGTCCTGTGGACTGGTGAGCAGGTTGTTGCTCCTTCCATCTGCCTTTGATATCCTGTGGACTGGTGAGCAGGTTGTTGCTCCTTCCATCTGCCTTTGATATCCTGTGGACTGGTGAGCAGGTTGTTGCTCCTTCCATCTGCCTTTGATGTCCTGTGGACTGGTGAGCAGGTTGTTGCTCCTTCCATCTGCCTTTGATGTCCTGTGGACTGGTGAGCAGGTTGTTGCTCCTTCCATCTGCCTTTGATGTCCTGTGGACTGGTGAGCAGGTTGTTGCTCCTTCCATCTGCCTTTGATGTCCTGTGGACTGGTGAGCAGGTTGTTGCTCCTTCCATCTGCCTTTGATGTCCTGTGGACTGGTGAGCAGGTTGTTGCTCCTTCCATCTGCCTTTGATGTCCTGAGGACTGGTGAGCAGGTTGTTGCTCCTTCCATCTGCCTTTGATGTCCTGTGGACTGGTGAGCAGGTTGTTGCTCCTTCCATCTGCCTTTGATGTCCTGTGGACTGGTGAGCAGATTGTTGCTCCTTCCATCTGCCTTTGATGTCCTGTGGACTGGTGAGCAGGTTGTTGCTCCTTCCATCTGCCTTTGATGTCCTGTGGACTGGTGAGCAGGTTGTTGCTCCTTCCATCTGCCTTTGATGTCCTGTGGACTGGTGAGCAGGTTGTTGCTCCTTCCATCTGCCTTTGATGTCCTGTGGACTGGTGAGCAGGTTGTTGCTCCTTCCATCTGCCTTTGATGTCCTGTGGACTGGTGAGCAGGTTGTTGCTCCTTCCATCTGCCTTTGATGTCCTGTGGACTGGTGAGCAGGTTGTTGCTCCTTCCATCTGCCTTTGATATCCTGTGGACTGGTGAGCAGGTTGTTGCTCCTTCCATCTGCCTTTGATGTCCTGTAGACTGGTGAGCAGGTTGTTGCTCCTTCCATCTGCCTTTGATGTCCTGTGGACTGGTGAGCAGGTTGTTGCTCCTTCCATCTGCCTTTGATATCCTGTGGACTGGTGAGCAGGTTGTTGCTCCTTCCATCTGCCTTTGATGTCCTGTGGACTGGTGAGCAGGTTGTTGCTCCTTCCATCTGCCTTTGATGTCCTGTGGACTGTTGAGCAGGTTGTTGCTCCTTCCATCTGCCTTTGATATCCTGTGGACTGTTGAAAAGGTTATTGCTCCTTCCATCTGCTGTTTATGTCCTGAGGACTGGTGAGCAGGTTGTTGCTCCTTCCATCTGCCTTTGATGTCCTGTGGACTGGTGAGCAGGTTGTTGCTCTTTCCATCTGCCATTGATGTCCTGTGGACTGGTGAGCAGGTTGTTGCTCCTTCCATCTGCCTTTGATGTCCTGTGGACTGGTGAGCAGGTTGTTGCTCTTTCCATCTGCCATTGATGTCCTGTGGACTGGTGAGCAGGTTGTTGCTCCTTCCATCTGCCTTTGATGTCCCAAGGACTGGTGAGCAGGTTGTTGCTCCTTCCATCTGCCTTTGATGTCCTGTGGACTGGTGAGCAGGTTGTTGCTCCTTCCATCTGCCTTTGATATCCTGTGGACTGGTGAGCAGGTTGTTGCTCCTTCCATCTGCCTTTGATGTCCCGAGGACTGGTGAGCAGGTTGTTGCTCCTTCCATCTGCCTTTGATATCCTGTGGACTGGTGAGCAGGTTGTTGCTCCTTCCATCTGCCTTTGATGTCCTGTGGACTGGTGAGCAGGTTGTTGCTCCTTCCATCTGCCTTTGATATCCTGTGGACTGGTGAGCAGGTTGTTGCTCCTTCCATCTGCCTTTGATGTCCCGAGGACTGGTGAGCAGGTTGTTGCCCCTTCCATCTGCCTTTGATATCCTGTGGACTGGTGAGCAGGTTGTTGCTCCTTCCATCGGCCTTTGATATCCTGTGGACTGGTGAGCAGGTTGTTGCTCCTTCCATTTGCCTTTTATGTCCCGAGCACTGGTGAGCAGGTTGTTGCTATTTCCATCTGCCTTTGATGTCCTGTGGACCGGTGAGCAGGTTGTTGCTCCTTCCATCTGCCTTTGATATCCTGTGGACTGGTGAGCAGGTTGTTGCTCCTTTCATCTGCTTTTGATGTCCTGAGGACTGGTGAGCAGGTTGATGCTCCTTCCATCTGCCTTTGATGTCCTGTGGACTGGTGAGCAGGTTGTTGCTCTTTCCATCTGCCATTGATGTCCTGTGGACTGGTGAGCAGGTTGTTGCTCCTTCCATCTGCCTTTGATGTCCTGTGGACTGGTGAGCAGGTTGTTGCTCTTTCCATCTGCCATTGATGTCCTGTGGACTGGTGAGCAGGTTGTTGCTCCTTCCATCTGCCTTTGATGTCCCAAGGACTGGTGAGCAGGTTGTTGCTCCTTCCATCTGCCTTTGATATCCTGTGGACTGGTGAGCAGGTTGTTGCTCTTTCCATCTGCCATTGATGTCCCGAGGACTGGTGAGCAGGTTGTTGCTCCTTCCATCTGCCTTTGATGTCCCAAGGACTGGTGAGCAGGTTGTTGCTCCTTCCATCTGCCTTTGATGTCCTGTGGGCTGGTGAGCAGGTTGTTGCTCCTTCCATCTGCCTTTGATGTCCTGAGGACTGGTGAGCAGGTTGTTGCTCCTTCCATCTGCCTTTGATGTCCTGTGGACTGGTGAGCAGGTTGTTGCTCCTTCCATCTGCCTTTGATGTCCTGTGGACTGGTGAGCAGGTTGTTGCTCCTTCCATCTGCCTTTGATATCCTGTGGACTGGTAAGCAGGTTGTTGCTCCTTCCATCTGCCTTTGATGTCCTTTGGACTGGTGAGAAGGTTGTTGCTCCTTCCATCTGCTTTTGATGTCCTGTGGACTGGTGAGCAGGTTGTTGCTCCTTCCATCTGCCTTTGATATCCTGTGGACTGGTGAGCAGGTTGTTGCTCATTCCATCTGCATTTGATATCTTGTGGCTTGGTGAGCAGGTTGTTGCTCCTTCCATCTGCCTTTGATATCCTGTGGACTGGTGAGCAGGTTGTTGCTCCTTCCATCTGCCTTTGTTGCCCAGTGGGCTGGTGAGCAGGTTGTTGCTCCTTCCATCTGCCTTTGATGTCCCGAGGACTGGTGAGCAGGTTGTTGCTCCTTCCATCTGCTTTTGATGTCCTGTGGACTGGTGAGCAGGTTGTTGCTCTTTCCATCTGCCATTGATGTCCTGTGGACTGGTGAGCAGGTAGTTGCTCCTTCAATCTGCCTTTGATGTCCTGTGGACTGGTGAGCAGGTTGTTACTCTTTCCATCTGCCATTGATGTCCTGTGAACTGGTGAGCAGGTTGTTGCTCTTTCCATCTGCCTTTGATGTCCCAAGGACTGGTGAGCAGGTTGTTGCTCCTTCCATCTGCCTTTGATATCCTGTGGGCTGCTGAGCATGTTGTTGCTCCTTCCATCTGCCTTTGATGTCCTGAGGACTGGTGAGCAGGTTGTTGCTCCTTCCATCTGCCTTTGATGTCCCGAGGACTGGTGAGCAGGTTGTTGCTCCTTCCATCTGCCTTTGATATCCTGTGGACCGGTGAGCAGGTTGTTGCTCCTTCCATCTGCCTTTGATATCCCGAGGACTGGTGAGCAGGTTGTTGCTTCTTCCATCTGCCTTTGATGTCCTGTGGACTGGTGAGCAGGTTGTTGCTCCTTCCATCTGCATTTGATATCATGTGGACTGGTAAGCAGGTTGTTGCTCCTTCCATCTGCCTTTGATGTCCCGAGGACTGGTGAGCAGGTTGTTGCTCCTTCCATCTGCCTTTGATGTCCTTTGGACTGGTGAGAAGGTTGTTGCTCCTTCCATCTGCCTTTGATGTCCTGTGGACTGGTGAGCAGGTTGTTGCTCCTTCCATCTGCCTTTGATGTCCTGTGGACTGGTGAGCAGGTTGTTGCTGGCATCCCTTATGAAGGGTGTCTGACTATTTTCTTTATCTTTAAGTCTTTGCATTGCAATCTGATAGTGATTCTTTTTGCCGTGTACTGACTCACTTTCCAGAAGCTGGTAGCGTACCTGTGATGTCTTGTTCTTTGCTGTTGTCACTGTTCTCGTATATGTTTGTTAGCCGACTGCTATTCTTTCTTAATCTGGTTTGTCTTTTCTAGATGCCCCTTTTTCTTACACCCCCTTTTTTGTTCCCCTTTTTATGTACTTCTCCTGCACTGCTAACCGCTGCCCCACAACCAATCTACCAGCTAGTCTCCAACCTACCTGAACTTGTTCTGATACTGCTGGGGATAGTTGTGGATTTAAGGACATTCTAGGGACTTGATTATCTGGGCCTGTGTTTTTCTCAGTTATGCCCAACCCATTTGCTCCTCCCTTGTGGCACCATGGTTACATTCAGGAATCAGGCGTGCAATAGGGATGGTGTATAGTAGTGAGTCACCTCTGTGGACACTCAGCCATGTCCACCCTACCTCACGTTTTGAACTACACCTCCTACCCATCAACATCCCTAGCCTTTATTGGGGATCATTGCAGGAAATGCCCATGTCACTCACCTTCTCTACGATGATCACCTCCATTCTTCCTTACCACTCTGTCAGTAGCCAGAACTGCTAACTGAGCCCAGGTTGCCTGGGCTATAGTCAGGCTTTATCCCTCTACTCTGCCAGAGTGGCTATACATATGTATCTGACATGGCTTAGTGGTTAATCACTTTGGCTATTGTGTGCAGGGTCCTGGGTTTGATCTTTGCAAAGGCTGTTTATTTCCAGTGGGAGTTTGGCATGATGGTTAAGGTGTTTACCTTACAAACACAAGGTACAGAGTTTGATTCTCACATAGGGTAACTGGCTAAGCTTAAAATGGCCCACAAGGGCCGATAGCTTAGTTCGAATCTATCTATCTACTCCTTCCTTCTTTTGATAACTTCCTGGACATTTGCATTTCACCACCATCCTGCCGTATGTACTCAGATGAATATCTGTCCTGCAGTCCTCACACGTGCTCCGTTGAGATGCTGTCAGTCATCTTCTACTCCATCTATTTTCTCTTTTTCCTCAGGTGCTAGAGCCCTGAGTAATTCCTTGAACTCTTGTGCATTCATTCCAGTCAGCTTTCAGGTCTTCAGCTTAACCTCTGTTGATCTTAAGTCTTTCTCTAACCACTCCTTGCTGCAGATTGTGGCCAGCAGTGGTTTATGCTGTGGGCAGACTGTTTCACTGGGGATGACATTGCAATCTTTGGTTCTAGCCCAAAGCCCTTTACATACTAGGAGGAAATCTACCTCACTTGCATCTTGGCCACTCTTGTATGTCATCTTGTCACTCTCTGTCTTGCTAAACCATGTGCTGGCCGCCATCAGGCCACTTGTCAAGCTAAAGTCTAGAAGAGCCTTGCTTTCTTTATTCCTGTTGCTCCTCCCATCCAGACCCAGGCCGTCATCATATCTGTCCCAATATGTGTATTCAGGTCCCCATTATCAACAACTCATGTTGTCCTGCTTTAGCTGGTAGGTCCTGCAACTGCTGCCTGTATACACTCTTTCCCTTCCTATAACAATCCTGCTGTGGTGCATAGGCTGAGACTATGACTACTTACCTAACTTAACACTAGAGTCTGACTGCCATGAGTCTATAACTAATTCTGTTGACATCCCTCAATGCCTTCAGAAGATGCTCTCTCTCGCTCTCTCTGTCTGTCTTACCACAATTCCCACAGCATTTCTAGTCTGTCTTCCCCTGAGAATTAAACCCTGGACCCCAAGCCAAATAGATTTGCTGCACTGCCCTTTCATCTTGTCTTCTAGATACAGAGGATGTCCAGATGTCTACTTACCATCGCGTCCTCCACTTCCAAGCTGCATCCTGTCAGTGAACCCGTACTGAGTGCAGCAGTCCTTAGTTCATAATTACATTGAAATATCTATACCTCTAACATGTCATATTTTTGTTGCAAAAGAGATTGAGTATTTGAGCAGGTATTCACACTTGAGGATTGAGAATAATAACATAAGGGGATGGGACAAAGCTCACTACAAGGTGGGGGTGGAGGATAGCCTGCTCCCCTACAAAATACATATATCGATTTGTCTACATTACATGTATTGTAGTGACTTTGGGAAAACATGTTCCAAGCTGCTCTTCACCTGGGTCTGTGCAGTCGGAGGATCCCGTGTTTTTGTAATCTGATGTCATTTGTTTACGAAGACATCGAGGACACCTTCTGCTGTAGCATGTAGAATTTGGTAATGACCATAATCTGTCTGTTCTGGTGAAATTTCTTTTAAAACTCATTAACATTCTACCGAAAATCCTATGTACCTAGAAGCAGTCATCAAATACCTGTCACATGATGATTTAAACATGCAGACTGAGCCTGAAGCAAAGTGCATAACCACAGTCATCTGTTAAGATGCCATACACTGGTCAGCTGAATTTTCCCTTTGTGTCAAACCTTTACAACCAAACTTTTATGAAAATATTAGTGCCAAAATATCATGTTTATGACATACATTATTAATTGACTGCTGTCATCTAATAGCTCTAGGGAAATTTGCATAACAGTTTGCTGGAAGTACCGAATTGTTTATTTGGGGAAAAGGGTGTATGCCACTACTTATGAATAGACCATCAGACAAACTATACGGGCATTGCTGGCCATTGGGTGACCTTTCTGCCCCAGATGTCTCCCTTCTGCTCCTTTTAGCATTACATGTTTTTGTTTTCAGTAGTAATGCCTCAGCTGGATCAGGTTTCTAATTGTTCACAAGCAACAGTCTGCATTTCTGGGTTTTAAAGAGAAAAGAACTGAACATCTTTTTGATGGTGGGGAGGTTGGCGAGAAAGTTTATGGCAAAGTTAACTGATTACTCCACAATTGTGGTGTGTAGTGCCTATTAAAGTTAAAAGCATTGTGAAATCCTGCTGAATGAGAACTGATGCGTATAAACTGATTTTTTCAGGTCTATATTACGGCATCAAAAAAGCTGTTAATCAAATAGCTTTATAATCGAAAATGACAGTAATAGAAGTTGCTTTTAGCACCCACTAATCTTATATACATACATACATATATATATATATATATATATATATATATATATATATATATATATATATATAAAACAACTCCGAGATTGCACTACAGTGAAGAAAGGGCAGATTTTCCAATCTTCACTGTACCATGATCTCACAATACACACTTCTATTACTGACATTTTTTTATTATAAAGCTGTTCGATTAATGGCTTTTTCGATGCAGTAATATAGATCCAGTTTTTTCTCCCCCTACCTGCTCCATTCAGTAAGCCATCCCAGTGCTCCATCCATTGGGCAGTCTACATGCTCGCCCTCTTCTTCCCTGGACTTTTCCAAGTGAGCTCGAGCCACTATGGATTCTAAGGGTATTCTGGGGGGGCAGTGCTGGCAACTGATTCTGCTTCCAAGTCAGGCCAAAAGTCAAAGTCAAGTCAAAGAAAACTTTACTGTCATTCAGAACTACACAGCAATGTAGCTGAATGAAATGACAAAGCCTCATTCTCAGTGCAGGAAACAGTTGCACTTATAGACAGAGAAAAAATAATAAAATATCACAGTAGAAATTTAATAAGTAGCAATTAGTAAGTAAAGTAGGACAGCAGTGTCCCACACCCACCCCAGAACAGGAGACAAGGGAGACAAGGGACAATATGAAGGTAATATAGGTTCATAGATTCATAGGTATGTACTAGGTTAATGGACCTGGAGCCTTTACAAGCCTAGCACATAGAGGCACTGGGAACTAAGGTTGGGTGGCACAATGCCAGGGTAATCCTGTCAAGCAGAGCCACTGGAGTGATCCCCGGGGTGAATTTTCTATTTCCCATCCACTCATCAAAATTCCTCTTGAAGAGGGTCAGTGAGGCTTGACATGTATGGGCAGTCTGTTTCATAGCATGGGCAGTCTCTGAGTTTTGAACCTGCCCCTCCAGCTTGTACTGTTGATTGTGGTAATGCGGTTGAGGTCTCTGGTAAAACTGAAACAATAGCAGCATATCTATGAGTAGACAGAATCATTGCACAGTTTGTATAGTGCACTTCACAGTCCTTCACTGTGTAGGTGAGCTACCTTAGTATTGCACTTGGTTATTGCACATCCATAAAATAAGCCAATCAATAGGATAGTTATATAACAGAAGTCATGGTTCATTTTTCCCCAAGAGTTCAACAGTCTAATGGAGAGCAGAAAGAAACTGTTATTTAGTCTGGTGGTCTTACAATGCAGGCTACTGTATCTCCTGCCTGAGGAGAGGCAAGTGTACAGACCATTGACAGGATGCGTTGGATCGCTGGAAATCTTTTGGCCCTGTTGATACACCAGCATTTGTGTAGATCTTCCAGAGGAGTAAGGGAGGTGCCAATGATTCTTTCTGCTGACCTTAAAACTCTCTTGAGAGCCTTCCAATCCTGATTATTACAGCTTCCATACCAGACTGTAATGCTGTTGATCAGGACACTTTCAATGGTGCCCCTATAAAAGGTCTGAAGTATGGAGCTTGGTAATTTTGCCTTCCAAAGTTTCCTTAGAAGGTGCAAGCATTGCTGACCTTTTTTGACTCTGCTGGATACATGGGCTGACCAGGATAAGTCCTCTGTGATATGAACACCCAAGAACTTTGTACTTTTGACCCTTTCCACTGTCATCCCTTTCATCACTAGAGGTTTGTGTGGTACTTGAGATCTTCTGAAATCAGCCATCAACTCCTCTGACTTGCTGACATTCAGTGCTAGATTGTTGTCACATCGGACCAGTAGTTGATCAGTCTCGTTCCAGTAGGCCTCTTCCTCTCTGTCTTTGACCAGGCCTATAACAGTGGTGTTGTCCACATATTTGATGATCCTGTTCGCCTCATGTCTGGCCATGCAGTCATGGGTCAGCAGAGTGAAACCCCTGCAGTACTTTTGTGTTCAGGATGATAATTCCAGAGCTGTTGTCTCCCACACAAACCTTTTGAGACCTTTCAGTAAGGAAGCTCAGAATCCAATTGCATAAATGAGAGTCTATGCCCAGTTGAAGTAGCTTTGATATCAGATTCTGAGGGATGACAGTGTTGAAGGCAGAACTGAAATCAACGAATAGCAGTCTTGCATAGCAGTTTTTGCCTTCTAAATGGGTCAGTGGTTCATGGAGACCTAGTGAGATGGCATCCTCTGTACTGCAGTTTGTCCTGTATGCTTCCTGGAGAGGGGTTATGACCTACCCTTATTTACTTGCCCTCCCATCTTTGCATTTATCAGCACATCCATGGGCTACACCCCTTGTTATACCCCCCTTCTCTCAGGCAGCATTTCTGATAAACATGCTCCCCCCACAGATGGTCATACCTATCCCTCCCTGCCAGCACCTCACACTCCTGAGCCTCTAATCAAACTGGGGCCTCCTGGGTTATTGTTAGGACTTTATCCCTCTATGCCACAACGCTGACCTGATCCTTGAAAACTGATTTGTACACATTCTGAGTTTGGAAGTAAATATTTGATCAGTCAGAATTAATATTTACAGTTTATGATTTATGTTGCCCACACAGTCAGAACTCAGTTTAACCAGTCAGCTTTCTTTCACCTGGAAAAGGTACAAAATAAAAATTGCTCTTAATTTCTTAGAAATACACAACACAACATGAGTTAACCCCATTATAGAAAAGAAAGTAAACTTGCTCAGCAAGAATTTTAAGTGAACTATTTGAAAAAGTAAAGCTAGGTACAAACTTAAAGTTACCAGCTCCTCCAAAGATAATCACAAGGCTTTTTGAATCTCAGAAGTAATGCCTACTACTGCTCCTAACTTATTGAATAATCCATCTTATTCTGATCTGGAAGGCATCATTAATATCTTAGCTGACAGACAGAGCTCTAAGTTCACCTAACTACTCACCCCTCCATTCAGCTTCCTGCTCACCTATATATCCAGTCCATCATCATTCTCCTAATGGGGGAAGAAATATCCAAGGAATTGTTTGGCTAGGTTTGTATAGGTCCTAGGGCCAATAGCCTACTACCAACCTATGAACCTATGAACTTAGAAACTAAAAATACCAGCTCCACTGGCCTTGATAACCTCTTGGACTGTTTCTTACTAAGTGTTAATAAAGTTTTGCTTCAGCTCATCCTGAAACTATTCACCCTTGACAGCTCCACTGGTTATGTACCAGGTGTGTGAAGAACTGCCATAGTGCAAAAACAAAAGTCCAAGGAGGCGAAAGTGTCCAAGATAAAATAAGATATCCAAACTGCCAAGAAATCTGAAGATACACCGGTACACCACAAAATGATTTATTGTTATAGTTAAGCAATGAAAAAGAGTTTATCTCGAAAGCTTTGCTTGGTATTTTTTTGCCTACAATAAATCGTTTTGTGGTATATCAGTGTGTCTTCAGATTTCTTGGCAGTTTGAAGATCTGCCATAGTGGTGTCACTACCTAATGGCAGCTCCACGACAGACCCGAGGAAATACAGACCCATGAGCTTTAGCAGAGGTATATGTACAGTTCTGGAATGTATCAGAGTTAAATGTTTGAACAATGAAACCAAAGGTCTTCAATCCTTAACCCAACTCAATTTGCATGAAAGGCAAATCTTGTGTTATCAACCTAGCTGACTTCTTTGAAAAGTTGCTGACACTATGGATAAGGGTCAACCCATCTACATCTCACTGCCTACCTGAGCCTGACAAAGGCCTTTGCCACAGTTCCTTATGCTACCATTTTTGACAAACTAACTTGACTAAGCATTAACCCCTATGTCACATAGGTTCATAAGTAGGTACTAGGCTATCGGCCCAAGGACCTAAGTAAGCCTAGCGAACAAGGTTCCCTGGCTTGCGCCACCCAAGAAAGTTAATTTCCTGTGCCCCTGTCGAGCAGAGCCACAGAAGTGATCCCCGGGGTGTATTTCCTATAGGTTCACATGAAGATAACTAAATCACTCACTGACACAGTCAATACATTTAGGGCTATCAGTACCTCTTCAATAAAAAATAAAACAACAACAACAACAAATAAACTTTACTAGTGGTGTTCCTCAGGGCTTGGTATAGGGACCCCTTATCTTTGGCATCTACTTCTCTAATGTGAAAGCAGATATTAAAGGACTTTGACTGATCAAGATTGCTGAGGATGCATGTTGGGCATTATTGTTAATGTCCATGGTAATTCTCTGGTACTACCACATGGTCTGATGTATTGACCATGACGTCATACTAATAAGGTTCTGCATACTGAAGGGTCATACAGTTATATAAAGATATGCAGGTGGATAATAGAAAAATGTGGAATAAAAGCACCCAGATAGTTCCAACTGCAGTAGGAGCAGCAGTGTTAAAAATGAACCTAAAGATATATATGTAAATACGTAAATATGCCACCAATACACGTAATTCTTTATGCATTAAAGAGTTAATTCCTGGCAAACATCAAAGACTGTGCCACAGAAAGCACATCAGCAGTGCAAGGCTTTAATGACTTCCACATATTTAGACCAGCTACTACACAGACAGGGACTAAAGATGGAGGTGTCTCGGTTTACCTCAGTAACAAATTTACCTCCAGGCTGATCAAACAGGATGATGCAATTGAGGTTCTGCATATTCAAATCACAACAGGCAAAATTCTGTATCACTTCCTTACAAGCTATAGGTCCTCCACTACGACCCAGGAAACCCATAACATGTATTTAAACTTACTGGAAGTATGCATATCCAACCCAATACCACATTCATGGGTGACTTTAATTACCCCACTATTAAGTGGGAATCATATACAACACCAAACATACATGCACAGAGATTCCTGGATTTTTAAACACAAAATCCTTTGACCAGATTGTCAATGCACCAACCAGGGGTGCAAACATATTGGATCTGGTCCTCCCTAACATGGGAGAGTGTTGCACAGCCCCCTAGTGTAATGTCTTCTCTGGTAAGGTCAGACTACAAAATGGTCTCCTTTGAAGTAAAAATGAAGCCTGGAATCCTAGCTAACCCTGGAATATTCATGAACTACTCTTAGACTGTCTTCCTACTATTAAGTGATAACCTGGCAAAATTTCAAGCCCCCATTTACCATGAGAACATTGCTGCCTACACAAAACTGTTTACAAAAACCCTATACAGCCATGTTAATAGCCGCACAGAGGTAGCTGTACCCACTAGGAAGAAGTACAGAACCAACTAAAAAATAAGTCACCATGGTGAGATCACAACATCAATACGCCGTGTAACAGAAAGAAGAAAATCATGGCAAAATATTAGGAGGTGCGGCACCCAGCAGGATAAAGGTGCTCTTATCAAACTAAACAAACTCAGAGGACAAATCAAGTCTACCAAAACCAGACATGAGGTACATTTGGCCTCCCAAGCCAAGGACAACTATGAGGCATTATTTAGCTATGTCTGCAACCTCAAAGTCAATATAAAATTGTGTGCAGAGCTCATTGTTAATTGAGCCACCTACACTGTACCAGGAAATATACAAACCTACTAACAGACAAATTCAGCTCTATCTTTATCCCTCTTTCTCCTTCTCAACCTTCCCTTAGAAAATACCATAAAATATAACTCCCCCTATATCACTAGGGAACAGAGCCTTAATACTCTCTCTAAGGCAAGGAACACTACATCAATGGCCGCAGACAATATCCTAGGATGCCTATTAGATAGCATGAAACATGGCCTATCAGGACCTCTGGAATTGCTATTTAACTGTGGCCTAAAAACAGGCTTTGTGCCTCACAAATGGAGAACAGCAACAGTCATCTCTCTGCACAACGATGGGCCATCTGCAGACCCTGGAAACTACTCACCCATAAATCTCACTAATCTCATATGCAAAACTATGAAAATAAATATTATGGCAATGATCAGTAATGACATAGGAAATCTCCAGATCCTGGATCCAACCCAGTTTGGTTTTGTTAAGGGCAGGTCATGCCTATTCAACCTGGTGGACTTCTCTGAGAGGGTCACCTAAGCAATGAATTAGGCCAAAACCGTTTGCACCATCTATCTTGACCTGGCCAAGGCATTTGACACAATACCCTACTTGGGCATTGTTGACAAACTCAAGATGTTAGGTATCAAGCCTTACATCACCCGGTGGATAGTCAGCTGACTCACAGACAGGACCCAAGGAGTTAGAATTGGGGAAGTCCACCTCTACAAAGAGCTCTTCAGAGATTGGTCCTGGAACTGATCCTTTTAGGCATTTACTTCTCTGAAGTCAGGGCCAATGTCACTGGTATGTGGCTGACTAAATCTGCAGATGATTACATATTAGGAGCTGTCATTGAATCACCCATTAACACAAATGTTCTCCAGGAAGGGCTGACACAGGCAAACAATTGGTGCCAGAGCCATGGACTAAAACTAAATGCCAATAAATGCATAATAGTATCCTTCGGGAAAACATCCACCCCTGGTAACTATCATACTGACAACACACCCCTAAGAGCTGACCCAGTAGTCAGGAACTTGGTGACACACAAGCACAGGAATCTAGTCTTTGACCATCACTTGTCTACAGTAGTAAGGAAATCATTCTATGTTGTGCAACTTATAAATAAAGGTATGGCATTTAGGTCCAAGGACATCTTTGTTTCACTGTATTCAGCATTCATCAGGCCTATCACTGAGTACAATGCCCCCTTTGATATGTACCTAACCAGGCATATCCATCTATTGATGGTCAACAACCCATTTAAATTCAAACTATACCATCTCCACATAACTCTGCATCTATCACAAGACATATATCCTAATCCCGGACTCACCCACCATCCCACCATGACTAACTCTACCTCTTCATACTTATAGGTTCATAAGTAGGTATTAGGCTATCGGCCCTGGGGCCTATATAAGCCTAGCCAAAAAGGTACCCTGGCTTTTGCCACCCAAGAAAATTATTTTCCTGTGCCAGTGTCGAGCAAAGCCACAGAGGTGATCCCCGGGCTGAATTTCCTATTTCCCATCCAATCATCAAGATTTTTCTTGAAGAGTTCTAATGAGGAGCTTTGTTTGATATAGATTGGTAGCTTGTTCCAGAGTATGAGAAGTCTCTGGGACAGGAATCTATTCCTCCAGCATGTTCTGTTTATTGTGGTGACAAGGTTTAGGTCCCTACAACGTGTAGCTCGAAGGGATTAGGATTTCTTTAAGTGGAGCTTGTCCAACAGCTCTGAGTTTAACATAGCTTTGCATGTTAGGCAGAAATCGCCTCTGAGTAGGTGATATGCAACAGAGTAAAGCTGGAGTTTTTTGAGATGGTCTGTGTAGGGCATGTGTTTGAGGCCGGTAATCCACTTTGTGAGGTATTTCTGCGGCTTTTCCAGTTGTTGTAAATGTCTTGTGAGGTACATACCAAAAGGGGTACTGTATTCTATAATGGGTCTAATGAGTGATGAGTAGAGGGGAAGAATTACCTTTTTTTTCCTGAATGAGAAACATTTTGTGATGAGGTGTGCCAGCTAGAAGGAGTTCCTGGCTACAGTGGCGATGTGATTATCAACAGAGAGACTACTGTCCACCTGTGTCCCAAGGTCTCTTATCACACTTTCAGTGTTAAGTAGACTACCAACTATGTGGTAGCTCATGGGTATAGAGTTTTAACCAAAGAGGATGACAATGCACTTTTTGGCATTGAGCTTGAGGCCATGGCTTTGGCACCAGGCATCTATCTCAGTGAGACCCTTTTGTAGGATGTCCACATCATTAGGAGTTTCAGTTATGGCTCCTAGTTTTCAGTCATCTGCGAACTTCATTAGCCAAAGACCTTCTGAGTTAGTCTGTACTTCAAAAAAGTAGATACCAAACAAGAGAGGACCCAGGACAGAACCCTGTGGTACTCCACTTGTAACTGGTCTGAAGTCGGATTTGGAGTCTGCTGCTTTCGCAGTATGGGTTTTGTCAGATTGCCAGTTGGCAACCCATCTTGTGACATAGGGATTTATACCTAGTTTAGTGAGTTTATCTATAATTCCAGAGTGGTGGATGGTGTTAAAAGCCTTGGCAAGATCTAGATAGGCTATGTGAACCACCTTACCCTCATCTACGGCTTTGGTGACTGCTTCAAAGAAGTCTATCAGGTTTAGGAGACATGATCTGCCTTTTACAAACCCAAACTGGGTGGGGTCCAGAGTTTGGAGATTACCAACATCTTTGTTTATAAGTTCCATGATGATACCTTCCATGGCCTTGCAGACCAGGCTTGTCAGGCTAATGGGGTGGTGGTTCCTGGGGTCTGTGGTGGCTCCCCCTTTGTGGAGTGGGATGATCATCACTGTGCACCATTCAGTGGGCACAAAGCCTGAGGTGAGGCTATGATTGAACATGGTGCTTAATAAACACATCCTCTAAAAACAAACATATTTCCTTTTACTCTATGAACAACCATAGTATTCTAAATAAAGCTAGTGAAATCCATGCCTGGATAGCTACCCACACCCCTGATGTCATCCTCTAACAGAAACATGGCTAAAACCCCAAACCCCTGGTAAAGACATTCTCCTTCCTGGTTACAATATACTCCGCTTAGATCACCAAAACGAAAAAGGGGGTGGCATAGCCATTCTCTACTCCACTCACATCACTCCTGCAAGCCTTATCAAACCAATACCATCCTTTTCTCCAGCTGAACTACTGGCAGCTAACCTTAAAATTAATAACCACACCACTTTTACAGTAGCAGCCATTTATATTCCTCCAGGGAACAACATTCCTCTGCTTGAAAATATTCTCTCATATATTTTCCAGCACATCCCAAATGAAACTATCCTCCTTGGGGATGTCAACATTAACTGGTTAACTGTAAGCAATCCAAACTCTAATACTCATATCCATTTATATGACTTTGCACAGCTAATCAGCCAAACTACCCATACAAACAACTCTCACACAACCAGCACACTTATTGACTGGGTACTTGTATCTAATCTGCCCAAATACCATAACCCTGAAACCCTCCCAAACACCCCTGAGTGATCACTCCCCTATAAAAGTGCTTAGGTTCACTCCTCACTTCTCAAAACCACCTAGATTTATTACCTGCCGCAAATTCTCAAACTTCAATTCTGAAGCCTTAATGCCCTTTTCGTTAAGGTTAACTGGAAATTCCTTACTCAACTACCACTAGAGGAAGCAGTCCTAGCGTTCAACTCCACCTTCCTTAACATCTTAGACTCACTTGCTCCCCCTCGCAAAGTTTGCATTAAATCCAACATATCTCCATGGCATTTAAAACCAACCTGTACCCTCATGATAACCAGAGACAAATTATGGAAAAACTGGTCAGGAATTAAGCTTCCCACAGACTTACAAAAATACAAAGAACTCAGAAATCTGACAAAAAAAATGCATAATCAAGGATAAAAATGACTTTTATAACAAACCTCCCACAACCCTAAAATACAATCCAAAAAAGTTCTGAAACTCTATTAATCAAATATTACATCCTGGTAATCCTAGCTCTCCTAATCCATGCCCAAATAGGACACCCAAAGAAACTGCCACTCAATTCAATACCTATTTCATTGACTCAATATCTAAACTACTCACCCCTAACCCACACTCATCTACTACTAATATCCCCAACTATTCTAAACCTGCTCCTAATAATATCTCCTCTAAACCCTTCTCCCTCGAAACTATACCTACTATCTACATCAAACCTCTACTCACTAAATTAAAACCATGCTCAGTGTGAAGATATGTGGAGGCTGCCAGCCTAGTCAGATAGAATTTTGTAGATAATTATGTCATTTGTAAATATTAATGTAAGTCACATGCTTGTTCTCTTAAATATAAGAAAATTATGGTAAATGTTGAACTTCAAAAATGTAACCACATTGCATTGTGCTGGAGGAAAGCTGATAAGTCAAGCATTGTATAATTGTTTGATCTCAAAACTCGGAGCCGAGATGTCTAAATGAAGGAAGTGTTCCTATTGTTTTGAGACCAGAGTTAATTGCTAGAAGTTGCATGTATAATGTCTTTTATTGCTGTAGCTACCTGACCAGCTGCAAGATCAAAAGGGCTGTTGCACTCTGAGTTTCTGTTAGCCTGGGAAACAGAGAATAATGATGTAATCTGAAATGAGTCAGTGGTACTGTGTTATCAATTTAAGGACAGAGAGACTCAGGGCATGTTGCATTTGTCTTGAGAACATCCAACTCACCAGCACTCTGCCTTGCTCTATATGTAAATTTATGTTAGAACTGTGTTTGCTCTTGGATATAGCTAGGAAATAGGAAGACTAGACTAGTTGTTTTTCTGTATTGATGTCAGAACTATTCTACTGTATTATTTTAACCATTTTCCTGTGACCTCTGAACTCTTGACTAGCACTGTGTAGTAAGCAGTATTGCCTTGTGTTCTTATTATTTATTATTAAATATTTTAAACCTTTCAACTGTGGGTGTTTTATGTAGAAATAATTTAAGCTCTAGAGTACATTGCATGTATATAGTGGCACTCTCCAAATAAGCCTTGCTGTTTGTCACACTTACCATTTGGATAATAATATTGCACAGTAATAATTGGACACCCTTTAGTAAGGTCCTCAGAATAGCTGATAAGTAAGGGTCCTAGTAGCAGTGATTACTACCTTATA
>NC_056726.1:1484135886-1484240886 GCF_019279795.1 Protopterus annectens | reverse complement strand
CAGATGTCCATGCAGACAAGGTGGGGAACAAAAGATGAGGGAGCCAACAAGTGGGAAAGACAAAATGCCAACAGTAGGTTGTCTTGAGACAATAAGGGTACCCAACTACCATCTTGTAGATGTCCTGATAAGGAAGGGTTTGGATAAGGCAGTACCATGTGTTAATTCAGTGACATGCAGTCAGGCTTCAAGACAAGCATGTGGGTCTGGTAGCCTGGGGGAGACCCAGACAGATCACATGCTTGCAGCCAGGACTGGTGAGGTGGTTACTTCAGGGAAGGAGCTACTCTGTAGGAGTGAGACTGAAGGTAAGCCACAGCTGTTTGTGGGTACTGATGTTCCCTTGGACAGAGTGACTGCAAAGGTAGAGGTGAGTAGTAGTACCCAGGCTGATGGTGAGCACCGCTGTGAGAGGATGCCAGACTCCCTGTGGAAGGGGAGCTGGGAAGGGTTACAAAGAGAGAGTTGAGACAGGCTCAGCTCTCAGACCATACACTGCAAGACCTGAGAGAGGTAGCTAGTGAGGGACCTGATTCTCAAGGGAAAGGGAAATCTGTATACTAGGACAAAGGGTTACTGTATAGAGAGTGGACCCCTGAGGGAGGGCTAGAAGGTGAGAGAGTACAGCAGCTGGTAGTGCCTAGAGCCTACCATCTAGTGCTTCTAGCCATAGCCCATGATATTCCCTTTACAGGTCATATGGGCATAAAACATACAAAGAGACATATTATGCACAACTTCTATTGGCCTTGAATTTCCAGAGCAGTAACCAGGTATTGCAGGACCTGTGAGCAGTGTCAAAATGTAGGCAAGGCAGGAGACAAGGTGAGAGCTCCTTTGATGCCTTTGCCTGTGACTGAGGAGCCATTTCAGAGGGTAGCTACAACTATTGTGTGGCCTCTGAGTACTCCAAGTTCCACATGGTAAAAGTATATCCTAGTGGTAGTAGATTATGCTACTAGATACCCTGAGGCAGTGACTTTGTCCTCCATTGAGGCAGAAAAGGTGGCAAATGCTTTGTTAGAGATTTTCAGCAGGGTAGGTTTCCCAAAAGAAATACTGACTGACAGAGGAGCTAATTTCATGTCAGACCTGCTGGCTTGTCTGTGGAAGTACTGTGGGGTGAAGCACCTGAATACAACCCCTACCATCCCCAGACTAATGGTCTTGTTGAGAGGTTAAACTCTACACTCAAGTCCATGCTACAGGCATTTGCAGACCAGTTTAAGAAGGAGTGGGACAAATATTTGCCCCATCTGTTGTTCGCTTACAGAGAGGTTCCCCAGGAAACCACAGGTTTTTCACCCTTTGAGTTATTGTATGGCCATAGGGTGAGGGGAACTCTAGATTTAATTTGTGATGAGTGGGAAGGTGAGTGTGAACCTCACAAGGAGTCTGTTGTGGCATATATCCTAAACCTCAGGACAAGGCTCAGGGAACTCATGGGCTTGGTCCTGGAGAACCTGGCAGAAGCCCAACAACAGAAAAACATCTGGTATGACAGGAATGCTCAAGCTAGAGAGTATGCTGTAGGGCAGCAGGTAATGGTTCTCATTCCTGTCAGACAAAACAAGCTGCAAGCAGCTTGGGAGGGACCCTACAAGGTGGTAAGAAAGGTAAGTGATGTTAACTACATGGCAGAACTGCTAGGTCGGAGGCTGGGGCATAAATCGTACCATGTTAACATGATGAAACCTTACCATAATAGGGAGGCCCTTGTGCTGAGCATTTGCAGTGGATTGCAGGCGGAGTCTGAGGGAGATCTGGTGACTGATCTCTTCAGTGAGGCTCAGACTGACACCTCAGTGGAAGGGGTAGCAATGTCCCAGCAGCTATCTCCTACCTAGGTTCGAGAAATCTGAGCAGTGTTACAGGAGTTTGGTGACATGTCCATTAGGAAAGCAGGGTGCACCCACCTGGTGCAGCACCAGGTGGATACAGGACCCCAAAGGCCTATTAGGCAAGCCTCTTATAGGGTGCCTGAGAGAGTCAAATGGACTCTGAGGGAGGAGATACAGGAAATGTTGGAACTAGGGTTAGTCCAGGAGTCCACCAGTCCCTGGGCCTCACCAGTGGTGCTGGTGCCATAGAAGGATAGCAGCACCAGGTTCTGTGTGGACTACAGGAAATTAAATAGTCACATGGAGTCAGATGCTTACCCTATGCCTATGTCGGATGAGGCTCGAGAGCAGCTTGGTGGGGCTAAGTATCTTACCACCATTGATTTTACCAAGAGTTACTTGCAGGTGCCCCTGACTCCCAGTGCTAGAGAGAGGTCAGCCTTTGTGACTCCTTTTGGCTTGTAAGAGTTCACAAAGATGCCCTTTGGGATGAAAAATTCCCAGTGACTTTCCAGAGGCAGGTAGATCATATCCTAGCAGGAACAGGAGGGTTTACCCTTGATTACCTAGATGATATTGCCATCTACAGCCATTCCTGGCAAAAGCACCTTCAACATGTCAGGCAGGTGCTGGGCAGACTACAGCGGGCATGGTTGATCATTAAGCTAAGCAAATGTCAGGTGGGTATGGCAGAGGTCTCCTACCTGGGACAATGAGTGAGGAGTGGTAAGATCAGATCAGAACCTGCCAAAGTAGAAGCCATTCAGGCATGGCCTGCACCTGTTACCAAAAAGCAGGTGAAGGCATTCTTAGGGACAGCAGGATACTACAGAAGTTTGTCCCCAGTTATAGTACCATAGCTGCTCCCCTCACAGACCTAACAAGGAAAAACAGACCAGATAAGGTAGTGTGGACCCCAGCATGTGAGCAGGTATTCCAGAAGCTTAAAGAAGCTTTGGGAGGACCCCCTGTGTTAGCCAGTCCAGATTACAGTAAAGAATTTGTTGTGCAGGTGGATGCTTTGAACCATGGGGTGGAGGCTGTACTTAGCCAGATTTCTTCAGAGGGAGAAGAGCACCCAATAGTTTATCTCAGTTGTAGGCTCCAACCCAGGGAGGAATGGTATTCAGCTGTAGAAAAGGAATGTCTAGCAATAGTGTGGGCACTGCAGAAACTTCAGCCTTATCTGTATGTAAGAAAATTCACTGTAGTTACAGATCACAATCCCCTGACATGGTTACACAGACCCAGTGAGCAAAATGCCAAGTTGCTAAGATGGAGCCTAGGGATGCAAGCATATGATATGTCAGTGCAGCACCACAGTGGGATTAGCAATGCCAACAGGGTATGAGGTAAGGCATACTCAGATAGGCCTAACCCTCTCAAGAAATGTTTCTCAAGGGTCACTTGAAAAACTAGCTTGAGTTCTCCGGGGGGGGGGGGGATATGTGAAGATATGTGATGGCTGCCAGTCTAGCCAGTTAGAATGTTGTAGATAATTCTCTCATTTGTAAATATTAATGTAAGCCGCATGCTTGTTCTCTTAGCTATAAGAAAATGATGGTAAATGTTGAACTTCAAAAATGTAACCACATTGCACTCTTCTGGAGGAAAGCTGATAAGTCAAGCATTGTATAATTGTTTCATCTCAAAACTTGGAGTCAAGATGTCTGAATAAAGGAGTTGTTCCTATTGTTTTGAGACCAGGGTTAGTTGCTAGAATTTGCATGTATAATGTCTTTTATTGCTGTAGCTTCCTGACCAGCTGCAAAATCAAAAGGGCTGTTACACTCTGAGTTTCTGTTAGCCTGGGAAACAGAGAATGATGTAATCTGAAATGAGTCAGTCGTACTGTGTTATCAATTTAAGGACAGAGAGACTCAGGGCATGTTGCATTTGTCTTGAGAACATCCAACTCATCAGTTCTCTGCCTTGCTCTATATGTATGTTTATTTTAGAAATGTGTTTGCTCATAGATATAACTAGAAACAAGGACAATTAGACTAGCTGTTTTTCTGTATTAATGTCAAAACTATTCTACTGTATTATTTTAAGCATTTTCCTGTGATGTCCAAACTCTTGACTGGCACTGTGTAGTAAGAAGTATTGTGTTGTGTTCTTATTATTTATTATTAAATATTTTTAAACCTTTCAACTGTGGCTGTTTTATGTAGAGATAATTTAGGCTCTAGAGAACATTGCATGTATATAGTGATACTGTTCAAGTCACCCCAAATAAGCCTTATTGTTCGTCACATTTACCATTTGGATAATAATATAGCACAGTAATAATTGGACACCCTTTAGTAAGGGCCTTAGAGTAGCTGATAAGTAAGGGTCCTGGTGGCAGTGATTACTACCTTATAGCCTGGACAGAAGGGACACAGCTAGTGAACCTGTGCCAGCCTTCCCCAGGAGTATCTGTGTGGTTGTATATAAATCATATCTCAAAGTGTGCGCACGCGCATGCGCGTGTGAGTGTGTGTGTGTGTGTGTGTGTGTGTGTGTGTGTGTGTGTGTGTGTGTGTGTGTGTGTGTGTGTGTGTGTGTGTGTGTGTGTGTCAGCTACTTGGGCAGGGACACAAAGCACTGGTTGGACAGAGAGAGTACTAGGAAGACTTGGCTTGGGACTCTGGCTAAGGACCCCACTCTATAGCTGTGCCAGTGAGGAGTCTTATTGGGGATTTGGAGAAAGAGAGAAACCAGCCCCAGACTGACTGTGATCTCTGTGTGCTCTTAAGGGAAATTGTACTTTACTGTGTGTGTATTGGTTATCCTTCCCGGTGTGGATGCCCCTCACTGGTGTTAGTGGTGAGGATTGAGGCTCCTTGATTGCTGGGCCAGTGCACGGGTGTCACACTTAGCTTCAGCAAACAGCATTCCTTCCATTTTTCTTCAACTAGCAGCTGACTCTCTTGGTCTACCTGTATCTATCCTAATTAATCACTCCATCTCTAAATCTAAACTTCCTGCCATCTGGACACAATTCTGCACTCTACCTATTCATAAAATAGGTAACTCCTCTGATATCTCCAATTTTAGACCTATTGCTATCCTCTCCCCTCTCTGAAAAATACTGGAAAAATTTATCCATAAACAAGTTATGCAGTATCTAATAAGGGGAAAATCTGCTAACACCCACTCAACATGGTTTCAGACCCAAACACAGCACCACAACAGGTCTATTATCCTTCCTCAACACTGTCTCACTAGCCATGGATGATCATAAACTTAGTTTTTGCTTATTCTTGGATGTCTCAAAAGCTTTTGACACCATCTCACACTATCTTCTGCTGCACAAACTTCATCAGTTCAGCTTCTCTTCTGATACTGTTGCATGGTTCTCCAGCTATCTCACAGATAGATCTCAGTCAGTACGATGGCAGTCTGCACTCTCCTTGTCAAAATGGGTGCACCTCAAGGGTCTATCCTAGGGCCTTTCTTTACTCTTTAATATCTTTTCTAATGAGCTCTATACCTCCTACCCTCAGCCATCCTTAGTGCAATACGCAGATGACTCTACAGTCATCACCATAGCTAACTCTCCTTCAGAGCTCTTCTCAACTACTCAGGCATCCTTCAACTCAGTTGAAACATGGATCTCCAACAACCAGCTCACCCTTAACCCTAAAAAAACAAAGCTGTTACTCTTCCTACCAAAATAAATTCAACAATATAAAACCCTCCTTCTCCATACTGTCCCTTAATAACACTCATTCATGTAGAATCCAGCATCAAGCTCTTAGGGGTCACCATCGATGTTCAGCTTAAATGTGACTTACATGTCAATAACTGCATCAAGAAAACTCATTCAAAACTAGGGCTCCTTTATCGTAACAAGAAATTCCTTAGTTCTGAAGTCAAGGTAACTCTCTCCCATACTTATCTTCTACCTTGGCTAAGGTACAGCTCTCAAATCCTGACAAACCTAAACTCATCTCTTCTGACCAAACTTGAATCCACCTACAACAAAGTAGCTAGATTTGCTGCTCAACAAACCTACAAATCACATCACTGTCTTTCTCTAAAGCACCTAGAGTGGCTTGAATTAGCTCACCAACTTCTCTCTCAGCTCCAGATCATTCGTTCTATCACATACCAGTCTTTTTAGTGCCCTACACTATCCCCTCTAATCTCTCATTATTCTCCCTCCAGGCCACACCGAAGCTCTACCCAAGACCTACTATAAATATACAAACCCAAGTCAAAATTTGGACATAACGTGTACAGTTATCCCGCTACTGCCAGGAATAAGCTTCCACTACAAATCAGGACCCCTACACATCCCAAACAATGTAAGACAGCCACTAAAGAGTATTTTACAAGTCACTGGTCTTGCCACTGCAATCTCCCTCCCTCAACACTCCCTACCACTCATATACCTTTCACTACAGCCTGTTCAGGACTCACTCATCTCCCTAGCTCCCACCAGTCTTTCTCTAACTACCCTCTCTACTATCTTCTCCAAGCTGTAAAGATAATTGCCACAGAGAAGTATTAAATAGTAATGGTCCTTCCTCTATCACAAAACAGGCTTTTCTGTAACCACCTACCCTACAAACTAACCACTATTGCTCCTTTTTATATATACTGTAAAAGTCTTTGCTATACTCCTGACTATTGACACTGTATAGCACTGTATCACTACTAATTGCCTTGTAATAATCCTGTAACATTGTTATGTAATTGATATTACTTCATATGTATAAAGAAAAATCTAAAATATGATGGAGCTTTTCTCCCCAGGCCTCTGCTGAAAAGGAGCTTTTCAGCTCAGTCAGACAAACCCGGTCAACAAATATAAAATAAATAATAAATAAATATTGGAAGGTCCACAGAGGTTTCTGACTAAAACAATACAGGGCATAAGTAATATGTCCTATACAGACCACTTTATGGCCCTATCCCTGTATTCTGTATCCTATAGGCTATTGAGTGGATATCTATGTCTGGCATATAAGGCATTGTCAGACACCACTCTGATGGACCTCCTGCATATCTACAAAACAAACAGCACCAGAACTGCCCATTCTAAAGACTTAAACCTTGCCTGTGATGTAAATAGGACCTGCTAGATAGACAGGTATGTATCCCAAAGACTACCCCATCTCTGGAGCAGGCTCCCCACCCATGTGAAGCAGAGTTTTTTCCTAACCCAATTCAAGTGTAACTTGGACAACTGGATGTGAAACAAGAAACTTATCCCTGGTTTGGCACCTATGTCTCTAATGGACACAGACAGCCTGTAAGTATTACATCTGCCAGGCCCCTGCTTGTAAATGTTTCATCTCCTAAGCCCCTGTTTACACTTATCAAGACTACCAGAACTTGTCAGAGATTTGGGCTGCATGGCTAGCCTTAAAGAGGCCCTTGGGGTCATTAACCAATAAACATCTATGAACCTATAAACTGAAGTAATACAGATTTCATGAACTTTAATTATACCGTGACTTAGAAATAGGGTTCATTCCTGGTATGGTACTGAAACCCTAAACATATGGAGAAATTAAAAAGAGGAAAGCTGAAATTATTTATTTATTTATTTATTTATTTATTGACATTTCTTGACCGGGAAAGTGCACTGCGTTCAGTGGAGGCCTGGGGAGAAAAGCTCCACTCCACAAAGTATTATAGAGTATACAGACTTAATAAAAATTATGATTGAGTTACATATATAAAAGCAGTGATATGTAATACAGTACAGTACAGGTATGCATTATTAAGGCATGGCATCGCAATATACAAGGCTGAACATTACATATATAATAGAGCAAACATATGTAACAGTACCATTCATAGTGTGCTTTAGAGAAATTTGCACAACTGTATACAAGGCAGAAGTTTTAAACATGCTGTTTGACATTTGACATACAAAATTAATTAGGGACAGTTTTAAGGTGGCCTGTTTGTTTTGCAGGAGCAAGAGGGGTTATTTAGGTAGTGTGTTTTGAGTGGTACTTTAAAGGTTTTGATGCAGGCAATTTGAGTTAAGTGGGAGGGTAAGGAATTTCAAAGGTTAGCTATGATATGAAGTACAGGGGTTCACTTCTAAATTTTGAAATCCCAAAATCTCGAGTTTCAGAACATCGAGTTCAGAATCTCGAGATCTTGGAATCTCGAAATAGTGAACCCTCCCCCGAAACACCACTAAACAAAAAAAAAAACAATTGTATTCAGGGGGGCAAGCCCCCCTGCACCCCCCACATACCCCCAACTTAAATATATCGACTCCGAGATCGCACTACAGTGAGGACAAGGGAAATCTCCCAGTCCACACTGTATACCGATCTCCGTTCAGGATTTCGAAGTTTTAAAACTTCGAACATATGATCTTTGATCAGATGGGATTTAAAGTTTTGGACTTCGAAATTCTGAATGTAACCTGGGAGTACAGACATTGTCCAGCTCTGACAATATAGTGCAGTCTTATTTGAGAAACATGATTGCCCTTGGTCATACCAAATAAATAACACCCCACTTAAAACTTATACAACCATTACCGATTTAAAACTAGCACAGTCATTAAACAGGTTTCTCCATTATTAATGAGGTTTTCTTTAACCTCTATGTACTAACCATAATTAGGAAAGGGAGATCTACATGTGAAAATGCTATGGTGGAGAAGGCACAGTACTAGGGAGGTTTGGCAACAAAATTGGCAAGGGCAGCAAAGGTACAAGCTATAAAACTTCAGCAGATGGTATCAGGAAGGAGGAAAAAGGCCTTTTATGGAATGTAGCAAAAAGGAGGAAGGGAGGGTAGACCTAGCCAATCAGGAAAAGATGGGAGTGAGATCAAAGAAAACTGGAAAGAGCACAGGTACTGACTCAATAGTTTGTCTCAGCCTTCACCAAGGAATGCAAAGGTAGGGAGCCATGCTGGAAGGGATGCAGGGCAGAAATGAAGAAACACTGGGATCAAGAGGGAGGAGATGGGGGGTGTCGTTGCCATTAGAGAGGAAAAAGAACATGTACCAGGAAGGCTGCCTCTCAAAGCCCTCAGAAATCTGGTCAATTTGCTGGGAAATTCCCTGTTGTAATCTATAAAAGATCAGTGGCTATTCAGTAATGCCTCAGGACTGGTGGACAGCCAGTGTAATATCTTTGTATAAGGAAAAACAGGCAAAATCAAGGAAACTGCAGGACTATTAGCCTAATACCAGTAACAGGGGAAGTTACAGAGAGAATCCCATGGGGAAGGCTGGTTGTTTTCCTCAAATCTCCAAGACAGCAGTCAACATTGATTCAAGGCCAGACGAGCCATCAGTCAAAACTGATCCAGTTTTAACCAGGATTGCAGGTGAACAAGACATTAGAGCATCAGCAGACATGGCCACCCCAGACTTCAGCGTAGCCTCTAACTCAGTCCCACACAGGTGGCTAATAGGGAAACTGGAGGAGCTATGGTTAGGATCAAAACTGAGGGACTGGATTTCTAAATGGTTGAATGGTAGAGATACAGAGGGTTGTGACAAGGCGGCTGCTGTCAAGAATATGGAAAGTGACTAGTGGAGAAGCATGTGAGTCTGTTCTGCTTCCAGTGCCCTTCAATGTGTTTGTATCAGAAAGTATACAGAGAACAGCATCACCTTATTCATTCATTAAAGAAAAGGGAAGGAATGGAAGATGGGATAAGAGTCAAAGGAAAGATTTGAAAAGGCTGACCAAGGTGGCAGAAAGATGGAAGTTGTAACTCAATCCAGGCAAATACAAAGCACAGTATCTGTGCTATGCTAACCCTGGTGCGAAATATCAGGAGTGGAAGTGATGGCAACAGGTCAGGAAAGGACCTAGGGTGCTGACCACTCTCTGAAGGGATGCCAGAAGCAATCTACTCTCCCCTAGTCAAGCTGTATCTTCAGGAATGAGGCCATGCAAGGAAAGGGACATTAAGCTATTTGTATAAATCAAAATAAAACCCACATGAAAGGTGGACAGTGTGCAGGAGAAAAATATATGACCAGACAATAGAGCAGAAGAAGATCTTCATTCCACAGAACAGATGGAATGTGGTGACATAACACTGGTGTAAAAGATCATGTCAGGCATCTCTGAATGAGTTATCCTTAACAGAATTTATGTGACAATAGGAATACAGGCAGCAGAATGCCTTACAAACACAAGGTGCAGGGTTTAAGTCTCACAAGAGATAATTGGCTAGGCATAAAATGGCTGGCAAGGGCAGTTAGCTTAGTACTAATCTATGAACCTATCAACTAGCTACTTCTTTGATCCCCAAAAGTACATTTTCATAGACCCATAGGGAAAAATATTAGAATGAGTGGTAGAGAGGGACAACACAGAGGCATTCAAAATGTGATAGGATCAGTGGATAAAAGGACAGATGGAAAGCAAGGATGTCAGAGGTATAGCTAGGGTGGGGCAAAAGGGGCAGCTGCAGCTGCCCTGGGCACAAGATGTCAAGAGATGTAGTCTCCAGGACTGGCATTCAGTTTTTGAAAGCTGACACTGCACTTGCTAAAGTGCTTCAACACTCCACATGTGATCTAGTGCAATACCATGTGTGATCTAGTGCAATACCATGTGTGATCATGTGCAATACCATGTGTGATCTAGTGCAATACCATGTGTGATCTAGTGGAATACCATGTGTGATCTAGTGGAATACCATCATTCAGTAATTAATACTGACACTGTGCTTTCCGTCAGGACTGAAGTGCTCAGTGCTCCCTGTGTTGCACTTAGGTGCAGCGAGCTACTTGTTACATTTATAGCAAGAGGTTTGCTACAGTGTAAAAAACAGAAGGGACTTTGTTTTGGTCTTCAAGTGAATGCTGAGGGGGCACCAGACTAGGAAATGAACCATGGCACTAGGAGAGTGAGCTACAGGTCTGGAGATGTAAAAGAAGTGGAATGTTAAATGCACTTACAAAGCAAACTGCATAGAATTTTATTCTAGAATCAAAGAATTATAATACAGTATCATTATTCCATTACAAAGATGTAATGTAACAAAGTAGCAGACTCTTACAGCCTGATAAATTTATGCAGCCACAACCACAAGCATTTCTATAAGCAGTGTTCACCTACACACAATCACAATGACCAACAGAATCTTAAAAAAATTTAATGTTATATCAAATCTGAGCTACTGAGTACTGTTCTGTAACAGCAGGCATCTCGGGGCTTTCAGTGCTTGAAATAAACTCACCTAGTCCTTTAAGCCACTGATATATTTTCTAGAAAGCCATCTTGATTTTCAAGTGTTATCAATAGTTACTGTTTCATCTATACAACTGACAGTATTTTTTAACTTAATAAACTAATCCTGTATCTATATCTGACTTAATGACTACAGTATTAGAGACTGGAAAAATTGTGCATTTGTTATCACACAGTGTCATTACTATGAATAATAGCTTCTATGCAAGAAAATAACCAAACTAAAAAACCTAGAATGTGAATCTGACAATAACTTTAAAGGATAATTGCCTGGATATTCAGCACACTTTTTACTCTGCACTATTCAATCAAATTCTTTCATAGCAGGGGGACCAGGTACAGTTTTTCATATCTGGCAGAAGTCGTCATGGAAAGCAATAAATGCTGTGAAATTTGTTAATCAGATCCTCTTGGCGTGGTGCGCTGTAGAGTTGTCGCCGCCTCACAATAATGTTGTGTCCTGTTTCATTTCAGCTAGCGTCTTCTGTCTGACATGCGATGGGGGTGAATGAAGAAGATTTTGTGAAGATTGTGCATCCAAAGCAGCTGGCTCAAAAGCAAAACTAAATCTCAATACAATCAAGTTCACGAGGGGACGGGGCTGTGAAACTGAAGAAGAAGAAAGCCGAAGAGTCTGTCAGGAAGAAGTGCGCTGTAATATCTATACTGAGTGTGGTTAATGTCATCAAAGGTAGACATTTCCTAACCTAAATGGTATTTCATGCTACAGTAGCTCGGCCTCCATTTTTTATAATAGGATGTCAGTCATTCACTAAGTGGGTAGTTGCTTAATTATAGTTCGGCAATAACCCAAGAAATCAAGATAAAGATCCATATCTTTCAAAGGAAGACACCTTTTTGTCAATTCGGAAAAAAAAAAAAAAAGTTGAAGCATGTGTGACTTGCATGTGATTCAAGCCTGTCCTTTAGTTATCAAAAAATCTATGATAAAAAGGTAACAGCTTTTACACATACATAGTGAGTATCTAGGAACTGCCTGCATGGAATACATTTTGCAAAACCATGAGCTCTCAGTTTAGAACATTTGCATGTTTGATTGGATTTTCGTTCCTTTTTTGAACAGATGCATTTATCTCAGTTATCAAAGCTGTCAGAATGCTAAGTGCATGTTTAAATAACAGAACCACAATTCAAACCTAGGATTTCTGCCAAATGCTCCTCAGTTTTATATACATTTTGATTAGATGTTTAAAACAAGTATTTTGAAAGTTTTCCTACAAGAATACAATTCACAGCTTAGTGAGATAAATGCAAGTTGAATAATACAATATGCATCCACTCAATGTATAACCATGATTTTCGGCTTGTATACTACTGACTAATGTCATTTCAGTGGAAGAGGGAGTATTTTGTAAACTTATTTTCATTTCAGTATTCTTGCTGCTTCATTTAAATCTCTTTCTCGTGGAGTTTCTTGAAGTAAATAAAAACAAAAAAGGACTGGATTTATAAAGCATTACTTCATAACGCTAAATGAACCTTTGCAATGTGCAGTCAAGTGCAGTGTGTGTGATTCAGAAAATCAAATAACATGACTCTGCAGCTGATAGAACATAATTGGCTGTATTATATGCTAATGACCATGTAATGAAGCACTGTGTATCCTAACAAGGCAATAACATTTGGAGGAGCTATTCAGAAACATTTAAAAACTACACAGTGACATCACATCCACTTTTAGTTCTGGTCGCAGTCAGATGCTCGTATTCAGGCAATGTAAGGTAGTGTACAGTATTATGGGTTGTCACAGCCATTGTAAATGTATATGTGCAAGAGTCTCTAATAGCAGCTGCTGCAGTCGATAATGTGCGATATCCCCTCCTGAGACAATGGGTCATCTGACTGCATTTAACAGTCCATGCCCTGCATGACAAAGAAATAGTGCACTGGTACCATGTGGACAGGGACACCATACTACAAGTAGTAGACATATGTCAGCCTTGTCTACAGTCACACAGGACTTTTGGATTACCCTTCCCATTGTCTATAAATGGATGTGGCTTCACATATATTAGCTGCAGAGACCTTTCAGCGACATACTGGGACACACTTGGATATCTCAGGCATCTGCCTCAAGAATATAGTCGACCAGTTCCTCAATGCTATAATTCATTATATGGGGGAAAATATGTGGTTCCCACATACTCCAAAGGAGAGAGCAAACACAATGCAAGTCACCTTTGCTAAAGGTCACTTCTCTGAGGTACTGTGGGCCATAGACTGTACCCACATTAAAATAAAGGCCACACTTGCTGAACTGGGAAGGATGTATGTGAACCGCAAAGGGTATCACTCCATTAACTGTCAGGTGGTCTGTAATGCACAAAGTATTATCTACAATGTGTGTGCAGGCTACCCAGGCAGTATCTATGACTCCCACATAAGACACACATGTGAAGTCTAGCAATGGTTTGTTAGGTGTGACTTCCCACAGGGACATCTGGTGGGGGGATACTGGATATCTCCTAGAACTCTGGCTCATGACATCAATTAGAATCCTCATTAACAAAATGACCACAGTTACAACCATGTCCTAGCACAATCCAGAAGCATCATAAAACATTTATTTTGTTGGCTGAAGTCATGTTTTTGCTGCATGGATACATCCACTGGTGCCCTGCAGAATGAAGTGCCTGAACTGGTATGGGAGGGTTAGGAAAGGCCAGGGTCAGTGGATGTGTGAGATGTGCTGGGGGCTGTGGTGGTGTTGGTGGTGTGTAAGTATGTGTGTGTGTGTGTGTGTGTGTGTGTGTGTGTGTGTGTGTGTGTGTGTGTGTGTGTGTGTGTATGTGTGTGTGTGTGTGTGTGTGTGTGTGTGTGTGTGTGTGTGTGTGTGTGTGTGTGTGTGTGTCTGCCTGCAAGGACACAGCCTTAGCATGTGGTGCAGCACTGTGCCATAGCCTAATGGATGGGTCCATGGTATACATGACGACGGGTCCAGCTTCCCATACATGCCCCCACCCAGGAGAGTTGGCTTTGTCGAAGACATACCAATTGTCTCATCACCTTCGCTAGATGTTGGTGCAGTAACTGTCCATGACTAACAAGTACCCAATGAATCTCCCACTGCTGCATCTCAGGTTTCTATCAGAAGTGTACACAGCAATGTAAAACACAATTCCCATAACAACACACTTGACTGGTGTATTGTCAATGCTCAACATCTGTGGAACCCTCTTCCCATATGCTATTATTTATAAAAGTTTATAAACCTCAATATTAGATAAAATTAATAAACATTGGTACTTACTAAGTATTAATATACTATAAAGTATAACAAAACTCACCAAAACACATTTGATTAGTTATTATTTCAATTCATTTAGGAAATTCATTAACTCAAATATGGACTTAAAACTTTGGTTTGATCTTTTAACCCCATTTATCATAACAAAAAACTATCCTCACAAAATATACAGAGAAATAATTACTTCTTGGGAACAAAAAAATAATTTGTTGGCAGCAATGCATTAAAGAACTAAAAGTTTATTTATTTTATTTATTTAACATTTAAGTTTTAACATTTAACATTTAAGTTTTAGACATACAAATGATAAATGCAACTTATAAAATCCCATCACAGGATTGGTTAACTCTGCAAAGTATCCTAATGTATTCCTAAGATTTATGCAGACTAATTAATAACCATTCCTTTAAAGATACACCAAAACCTATAAATTATTTATATGAAATTATATATAATGAATCATAACATGAAAAATAGTATCTCAAATGTATATAAAGAATTAATAACTTACAAAACAGTACCTAAAATATCATATTGGCAGTATATATCTAAAGGTCACTCATTACATTTAACTGAAGAAATCAAATAAAATATTTTATTAGCAATAAAACATACATATAATACACCATATTGGAAAATATTTAATTGGAAATACTTACATAGAGCATTTTTAACCCCAGATAAAATTATTAAAATCAGTTCTTTTACAAATGGAATATGTTAGAGATGTGGACAGGTATACAGACCCAACTGGAATCATATTTTTATGACTGTATTAAAATGAAGCCATATTTGAATGTAATCAACAACTTCTTACAGGCATTATTCAATGAATCCTTTATTTCATCTAAAGCTTTGATTCTGCTGAAAGTGAACGAAGGTCTTCACTTGAATAAAACAAACTTGTATTTATTATGGAAAATATTTGCAATTTCTGGGAAATGCATAAGTAGAATCTGGAACTCAAGCACATCACCAACTATGGAAGACTTCTTCATTATACCGAGGAGTTCAACACTGATGAAAATCAAAATAAAAAAAAATAAAAATAATAAAGAACTAAGGATTTATCCTAGGCCATTGGTAAACAACCCATGGGAAAAAAGTCTAATCATTGATGAACACTCTGCAACTATCAACAGATATACTCTGATAACTAGATATTGTTATATTTGTACAGAAATTGAGTACATTGAATACTACTATTGATGTCAGGCTGATGTAAATATTGTATATAGTTGTTTAAAATGTCATATACCAAATACTATGGAAATTTTATAATGTTATTTGAAAATCAAAACTATTTGAGTAAAAAAAAGTTTATAAACCTGTCATACTGTTACACCATCCTCTGTTGTGAATTAGCACCTTTGTCTAATTTTCAAAGAGTGGTGGAATGAGCTGAAACTGTAATGAGCAGCTCAGCTGTTTTTACAACCCAGACCCCCCCCCTTTGTTCCCTTCCTCCTGCTAGCCTACATAGATGACTCTCTCCCTAATAGCACTGCACCACAAAGCACTGATTAGAGGCTGTCAGCTTGGGAATTGCTATTAAGAAGTAAAACAAGTCCAGACTGTATATCTGCCAATCTCTTAGCAAAACAGCAATCATTGGCAAAGCCCAAAATAATAGGGGTGGGATGGCCAGAAGTCAGGGAGATATATGTCCTGGGAATGCCTAGGCACCAAAGATTTAGGCTGAAGCACTGCAACTCTCAAAAAAGATATATGGAAAACCGATATTAAACTCTTAGGAATTCTGTTTATGGAGTGCAATAGCCCAATGTCAAGGGCCTTTGGCTAACCAAGTTTGCGGACGATTGCAAATCAGGAATAGTCATAGAATACCCAAACAACACTAATGTTCTCCAAAAAGGATTGATGCAGAAAAAATAACTTGTGTCAGACCCGTGGAATAAAACTAAATGCCAGGAAATGCATAGTAATATCCTTTGGGAAGTCAGCTTCCCCTGGTAACCGTCATAACACACTGTTAAGAACTGACCCAGTAGGCAGGGACTTGGGGACACACATAGACAGTAATTTAGCCTTTGACAGTCATGTGTCTCCAGTAATGAAGAAATCATTATATGTTGAGCAACTTATAAACAAAGGTATGTCACCTAGATCCAGAGAGGTCATTGGTCCACTGTGTTCAGCGTTCATCAGTCATTGGCCCACTGTGTTCAGCGTTCATCAGTCATTGGGCCACTGTGTTCAGCGTTCATCAGTCATTGGTCCACTGTGTTCAGTGTTCATCAGTCATTGGTCCACTGTGTTCAGTGTTCATCAGTCATTGGTCCACTGTGTTCAGCATTCATCAGACTTATCATTGAGCACACAGTGCCCCTTCGGTGTGTACCCAGCTAGGAACATCCAACAACTGCAATGTCCATACAGGTTCCTCACTAAAACAATATAGGCAATAAATAACTTGTCTAGTGCACACCACCTCAAAGCTCTGCCCCTCTATTCTGAGTCCTATGTGCTCTTCAGAGGAGATATTTGCCTGGCATACAAGGCATCTTTGGACCCCCAGTCTAATGAACATCCTGCAGAATTGCAAAACAAACAACACCAGAATTAGCCATTCTAAAGACTTAAACCTTGCCTGTGATATGAATATGACCAACTGGAATGAAAGGTATGTATCCAGAGACTATCCCTTCTCTGAAACAGGCTCTCCGTCCATGTGAGGCAGATTCCCTCCCTAATACCATTCAAGTGTAACTTGGGCAACTGGATGTGGAAGGGGAAATTCACCCTTGTTTGGCACCTATTTCTCTAATGGACACAGGTAGCTTATAAATGGTTCAGTTTCCAGGCCCCTCCTTGTAAGTATTTCATCTCACAAGCCTCTGCCTATACTATCAAGGGTGCCATAACTTATCAGATTTGGGATGCATGGCTAGGCTTAAAAAGACTCTAGTGGCCATTAGCCTAGTACACATCTATAAACCTATAAACCTATATAAATGAAATGCCATGTGCCAGAAAGGCAGAGGAATGAGAGATTTCTAGACACGGTAAAGAGAAATATGAAGAAGAAGAAGAAAAGAAGTTGGAAGGAAGTGATGAGTTACCACCCATTGGGGGTGGGGTGAAAGTAACTAGAACAGAAATGAAAACGAGTGAATTACTGATGTAAAATAAAAAAAAAAATCACCATGCCTGAGAGTTGCACTGTATGAGTAACTGTGAATATGACTATAAAAATAGAGAAGAACATAAGAAAAATATTTATCAGATTAAACTCAGAGACATAGCTTTGTTGTTATTTATACTTCTGAAAAAGTGTTAATAATATTCAGCTTAGCGCTCTATCCTGTGCAGTGAAGGCATACATGTTTTACTATATCCTGAAAGTTAATTTTGTGGTTGTTGTGCAATGTGGAATTCTCCGATAAAATTGCACTATGACAAACTCAGAGTTTGTGTGTGTGTGTGTGTGTGTGTGTGTGTGTGTGTGTGTGTGTGTGTGTGTGTGTGTGTGTGTGTGTGTGTGTGTGTGTGGCAGTGAATTATCGGGTTTTTGAACCGACGTCCCAGGGGAGTGGGGTATCCTCCTCAGGTACCTAAGGCTACTGTCAAGAGCAGAGTATGTCATTGTACACCCCTGGGGCAGCCCCATGTGGCAGGAGGGGAGGGCATATCATCCCCTGCTAGGATGGCACCCTCTCCCCTCCACGGGGTGATCATCACCTCTGAGGTGCAAGGCAGATGGAGCCACTGCCCAGGCGCCCCTCCATGGCCATCCCCTAGGGGTGGCAGAAATGTGCCCAGTTCTGACGGGTCATACATTTGGGACCTGTGCCACCAACTACATGGACGGAACCACCCTCTCACCACCAGTAGGTGAGGGGGGGGGAGACGCCACCCCGCCTCTCATTCCCCTTTCCCAGGAGTTGGGGGCTTGGTCCTGCTAGCCTCTGCTGGGGTGGGCGTGAAGATGGGTGGGGTCGCATAACAAGCAGAGGTGGTCCTGGGGGAAGGCGCCATCCCAGGAAAACTGGTTAATGATCCTTCTGCAGGTTCACCTACAGAATCCTTGTTACGGCTTTTGCTTCCTCTAGATAGTCAGCTTTGATCATCTTCTCAGTGCACTGCCAGAGCCACGATCAACTCCAGTGGAGCCGAACTGAGGACGTCACTAAACCATTCAATCAGTAGCAGTGCCAGGCGGTGTGTTCTATAAGTAAAATATGAACTAGTAATGCAAATAAATTGTAAATAGTCATTTGTAACAGTCATTTGCTGAAAATATCATAAAACATAACAGATAAAAGTGACAATTTTGTTAGTAAGCAGCAAACTATCAAAGTGCAAAAGAATAAAGAATAGAATGTAATCTATGAGAGACGGACATATTATACATTCACAGGTAATACATACAGGTAGAGGTGGGAGCTGTCAAGTATGTAATCCATGGGAGAAGGACATATTATATATTCACAGGTAATACATACAGGAAGAGGTGGGAGCTGTTAAGTAGTTTGTAAGGAATAGTATGTAATCCATGGGAGACGGACATATTATACATTCACAGGTAATACATACAGGTAGAGGTGGGAGCTATTAAGTAGTTTGTAAAGAATAGAATGTAATCCATGGGAGATGGATATATAAATTCACAGGTAATACATACAGGTAGAGGTGGGAGCTGTCAGGTATGTAATCCATGGGAGATGGACAAATTATATATTCATAGGTAATACATACAGGTAGAGGTGGGAGATGTCAAGCATGTAATCCATGGGAGAAGGACATATTATATATTAACAGGTAATACATAAAGGTAGAGGTAGGAGCTGTTAAGTAGTTTGTAAAGACAAGTATGTAATCCATGGGAAATGGACATATTATATATTAACAGGTAATACGTACAGGTAAAGGTGGGAGCTGTCAAGTAGTTTGTAAAGAATAGAATATAATCCATGGGAGACGGACATATTATATATTCACAGGTAATGCATACAGGTAGAGGTGGGAGCTGTCAAGTAGTTTGTAAAGAATAGTATGTAATCCATGGGAGAAGGACATATTATATATTCACAGGTAATACATACAGGTAGAGGTGGGAGCTGTCAAGTAGTTTGTAAAAAATAGTATGTAATCCAAGGGAGAAGGACATATTATATATTCACAGGTAAAACATACAAGAAGAGGTGGAAGCTGTTAAGTAGTTTGTAAAGAATAGCATGTAATCCATGGGAGATGGGCATATTATATATTCACAGGTAATATACAGGTAGAGGTGGGAGCTGTCAAGTATGTAATCCATGGGAGATGGACATATTATATATTCACAGGTAATACATACAGGTAGAGGTGGGAGCTGTTAAGTAGTTTGTAAAGAATAGTATGTAATCCATGGGAGACGGACATATTATATATTCACAGGTAATACATACAGGTAGAGGTGGGAGCTGTTAAGTAGTTTGTAAAGAATAGTATGTAATCCATGGGAGATGGACATATTATATATTCACAGGTAATATATACAGGTAGAGGTGGAAGCTGTTAAACAGACTGTAAAGAATAGTATGTAATCCATGGGAGATGGACATATTATATATTCACAGGTAATACATACAGGTAGAGGTGGGAGCTGTTAAGTACTTTGTAAAGAATAGCATGTAATCCATGGGAGATGGACATATTATATATTCACAGGTAATACATACAGGTAGAGGTGGAAGCTGTTAAATAGTTTGTAAAGAATAGTATGTAATCCATGGGAGATGGACATATTATATATTCACAGGTAATACATACAGGTAGAGGTGGGAGCTGTTAAGTAGTTTGTAAAGAATAGTATGTAATCCATGGGAGATGGACATATTATATATTCACAGGTAATACATACAGGTAGAGGTGGGAGCTGTTAAGTAGTTTGTAAAGAATAGCATGTAATCCATGGGAGATGGACATATTATATATTCACAGGTAATACATACAGGTAGAGGTGGAAGCTGTTAAATAGGTTGTAAAGAATAGTATGTAATCCATGGGAGATGGACATATTATATATTCACAGGTAATACATACAGGTAGAGGTGGGAGCTGTTAAGTACTTTGTAAAGAATAGCATGTAATCCATGGGAGATGGACATATTATATATTCACAGGTAATACATACAGGTAGAGGTGGGAGCTGTTAAGTAGTTTGTAAAGAATAGTATGTAATCCATGGGAGATGGACATATTATATATTCACAGGTAATACATACAGGTAGAGGTGGGAGCTGTTAAGTAGTTTGTAAAGAATAGCATGTAATCCATGGGAGATGGACATATTATATATTCACAGGTAATACATACAGGTAGAGGTGGGAGCTGTTAAGTAGTTTGTAAAGAATAGTATGTAATCCATGGGAGATGGACATATTATATATTCACAGGTAATACATACAGGTAGAGGTGGGAGCTGTTAAGTAGTTTGTAAAGAATAGCATGTAATCCATGGGAGATGGACATATTATATATTCACAGGTAATACATACAGGTAGAGGTGGGAGCTGTTAAGTAGTTTGTAAAGAATAGTATGTAATCCATGGGAGATGGACATATTATATATTCACAGGTAATACATACAGGTAGAGGTGGAAGCTGTTAAGTAGTTTGTAAAGAATAGTATGTAATCCATGGGAGATGGACATATTATATATTCACAGGTAATACATACAGGTAGAGGTGGGAGCTGTTAAGTAGTTTGTAAAGAATAGCATGTAATCCATGGGAGATGGACATATTATATATTCACAGGTAATACATACAGGTAGAGGTGGAAGCTGTTAAATAGTTTGTAAAGAATAGTATGTAATCCATGGGAGATGGACATATTATATATTCACAGGTAATACATACAGGTAGAGGTGGGAGCTGTTAAGTAGTTTGTAAAGAATAGCATGTAATCCATGGGAGATGGACATATTATATATTCACAGGTAATACATACAGGTAGAGGTGGAAGCTGTTAAATAGTTTGTAAAGAATAGTATGTAATCCATGGGAGATGGACATATTATATATTCACAGGTAATACATACAGGTAGAGGTGGGAGCTGTTAAGTTCTTTGTAAAGAATAGCATGTAATCCATGGGAGATGGACATATTATATATTCACAGGTAATATATACAGGTAGAGGTGGAAGCTGTTAAATAGTTTGTAAAGAATAGTATGTAATCCATGGGATATGGACATATTATATATTCACAGGTAATAAATACAGGTAGAGGTGGAAGCTGCTAAATAGTTTGTAAAGAATAGTATGTAATCCATGGGATATGGACATATTATATATTCACAGGTAATTGACACAGGCAGAGGTGGAGCTGTTAAGTACTTTGTAAACAATAGCATGTAATCCATGGGAGACAGACATATTATATATTCACAGGTAGTATATACAGGTAGAGGTGGAAGATGGATAGTTTGTAAAGAATAGAATGTATTCCATGCGAGCGAACATATTATATATTCACAGGTAATACATGCAGGTAGAGGTGGGAGCTGTTAAGTAGTTTGTAACGAATAGTATGTAATCCATGGGAGCAGGAAATATTATATATTCACAGGTAATAGATACAGGCAGAGGTGGGAGCTGTTAAGTAGTTTGTAAAGAATAGCATGTAATCCATGGGAGACGGACATATTATATATTCACAGGTAATACATACAGGTAGAGGTGGGAGCTGTTAAGTAGTTTGTAAAGAATAGTATGTAATCCATGGGAGATGGACATAATATATATTCACAGGTGATATATACAGGTAGAGGTGGAAGCTGTTAAACAGTCTCTATAGAATAGTATTTAATCCATGGGAGATGGACATATTATATATTCACAGGTAATACATACACGTAGAGGGGGGAGCTGTTAAGTACTTTGTAAAGAATAGCATGTAATCCATGGGAGACGGACATATTATATATTCACAGGTAATATATACAGGTAGAGGTGGAAGCTGTTAAATAGTTTGTAAAGAATAGTATGTAATCCATGGGAGATGGACATATTATATATTCACAGGTAATACATACAGGTAGAGGTGGGAGCTGTTAAGTACTTTGTAAAGAATAGCATGTAATCCATGGGAGACGGACATATTATATATTCACAGGTAATATATACAGGTAGAGGTGGAAGCTGTTAAATAGTTTGTAAAGAATAGTATGTAATCCATGGGAGAAGGACATATTATATATTCACAGGTAATACATACAGGTAGAGGTGGGAGCTGTTAAGTACTTTGTAAAGAATAGCATGTAATCCATGGGAGATGGACATATATATTCATAGGTAATATATACAGATAGAGGTGGAAGCTGTTAAATAGATTGTAAAGAATAGTATGTAATCCATGGGAGATGGACATATTATATATTCACAGGTAATACATACAGGTAGAGGTGGAAGCTGTTAAATAGGTTGTAAAGAATAGTATGTAATCCATGGGAGATGGACATATTATATATTCACAGGTAATACATACAGGTAGAGGTGGGAGCTGTTAAGTAGTTTGTAAAGAATAGCATGTAATCCATGGGAGACGGACATATTATATATTCACAGGTAATATATACAGGTAGAGGTGGAAGCTGTTAAATAGTTTGTAAAGAATAGTATGTAATCCATGGGATAAGGACATTTTATATATTCACAGGTAATACATACAGGTAGAGGTGGAAGCTGGTAAATAGGTTGTAAAGAATAGTATGTAACCCATGGGAGAAGGACATATTATATATTCACAGGTAATACATACAGGTAAAGGTGGAAGCTGTTAAATAGTTTGTAAAGAATAGTATGTAGTCCATGTGAGATGGACATATTATATATTCACAGGTAAAAGATACAGGTAGAGGTGGGAGCTGTTAAGTACTTTGTAAAGAATAGCATGTAATCCATGGGAAACGGACATATTATATATTCACAGGTAATACAAACAGGTAGAGGTGGAAGCTGTTTAATAGTTTGTAAAGAATAGTATGTAATCCATGGTCTTCTGACATATTATATATTCACAGGTAATACATACAGGTGGAACTGTCCGTTAAATGATTTGTAAAGAACAGCATGTAATCCATGGAAGACGGACATATTATATATTCACAGGTAATATATACAGGTAGAGGTGGAAGCTGTTAAATAGTTTGTAAAGAATAGTATGTAATCCATGGGAGATGGACATATTATATATTCACAGGTAATACATACAGGTAGAGGTGGGAGCTGTTAAGTACTTTGTAAAGAATAGGATGTAATCCATGGGAGACGGACATATTATATATTCACAGGTAATATATACAGGTAGAGTTGGAAGCTGTTAAATAGTTTGTAAAAAATAGTATGTATTCCATGGGAGAAGGACATATTATATATTCACAGGTAATACATACAGGTAGAGGTGGAAGCTGTTAAGTAGTTTGTAAGGAATGGCATGTAATCTATGGGAGATGGACATATTATATATTCACAGGTAATACATACAGGTAGAGGTGGGAGCTGTTAAGTAGTTTGTAAAAACTAGCATATAATCCATGGGTGACGGACATATTATATATTCACATGTAATATATACAGGTAGAGGTGGAAGCTGTTCTGTAGTTAGTAAAGAATAGCATGTAATCCATAGGAGATGGACATATATATTCACAGGTAATACATACAGGTAGAGGTGGGAGCTGTTAACTACTTTCCAAAGAATAGCAAGTAATCCATGGGAGATGGACATATATATTCACAGGTAATATATACAGGTAGAGGTGGAAGCTGTTAAGTAGTTTGTAAAGAATAGTATGTAATCCATTGGAGAAGGACATATTATATATTCACATGTAATACATACAGCTAGTGGTGGGAGCTGTCAAGTATTTTGTAAAGAATAGCTTGCAATCCATGGGAGACGGACATATTATTTATTCACAGGTAATATATACAGGTAGTGGTGAAAGCTGTTAAATAGTTTGTAAAGAATAGCATATATTCCGTGGGAGAAGGACATATTATATATTCACAGGTAATACATACAGGTAGAGGTGGGAGCTGTTAAGTAGTTTGTAAAGAATAGCATGTAATCCATGGGAGATGGACATATTATATATTCACAGGTAATATATACAGGTAGAGGTGGAAGCTGTTAAATAGTTTGTAAAGAATAGTATGTAATCCATGGGAGATGGACATATTATATATTCACAGGTAATACATACAGGTAGAGGTGGGAGCTGTTAAGTACTTTGTAAAGAATAGCATGTAATCCATGGGAGATGGACATATTATATATTCACAGGTAATATATACAGGTAGAGGTGGAAGCTGTTAAATAGTTTGTAAAGAATAGTATGTATTCCATGGGAGAAGGACATATTATATATTCACAGGTAATACATACAGGTAGAGGTGGGAGCTGTTAAGTACTTTGTAAAGAATAGCATGTAATCCATGGGAGATGGACATATTATATATTCACAGGTAATATATACAGGTAGAGGTGGAAGCTGTTAAGTAGTTTGTAAAGAATAGTATGTAATCCATGGGAGATGGACATATTATATATTCACAGGTAATACATACAGGTAGAGGTGGGAGCTGTTAAGTACTTTGTAAAGAATAGCATGTAATCCATGGGAGATGGACATATTATATATTCACAGGTAATATATACATGTAGAGGTGGAAGCTGTTAAATAGTTTGTAAAGAATAGTATGTATTCCATGGGAGAAGGACATATTATATATTCACAGGTAATACATACAGGTAGAGGTGGGAGCTGTTAAGTAGTTTGTAAAGAATAGCATGTAATCCATGGGAGATGGACATATTAATATATTCACAGGTAATATATACAGGAAGAGGTGGAAGCTGTTAAATAGACTGTAAAGAATAGTATGTAATCCATGGGAGAAAGACATATTATATATTCACAGGTAATACATACAGGTAGAGGTGGAAGCTGTTAAATAGTTTGTAAAGAATAGTATGTAATCCATGGGAGATGGACATATTATATATTCACAGGTAATACATACAGGTAGAGGTGGGAGCTGTTAAGTACTTTGTAAAGAATAGCATGTAATCCATGGAAGATGGACATATTATATATTCACAGGTAATATATACAGGTAGAGGTGGGAGCTGTTAAGTAGTTTGTAAAGAATAGTATGTAATCCATGGAAGATGGTCATATTATATATTCACAGGTAATATATACAGGTAGAGGTGGGAGCTGTTAAGTAGTTTCTAAAGAATAGCATGTAAGCCATGGGAGACGGACATATTATATATTCACAGGTAATATATACAGGTAGAGGTGGAAGCTGTTAAATAGTTTGTAAAGAATAGTATGTATTCCATGGGAGAAGGACATATTATATATTCATAGGTAATACATACAGGTAGAGGTGGAAGCTGTTAAATAGTTTGTAAATAATAGTATGTAATCCATGGGAGATGGACATATTATATATTCATAAGTAATAGATACAGGTAGAGGTGGGAGCTGTTAAGCTGTTTGTAAAGAATAGCATGTAATTCATGGGAGAGGGACATATTATATATTCACAGGTAATATATACAGGTAGAGGTTTGAGCTGTTAAGTAGTTTGTAAAGAATAGCATGTTATCCATTGGAGACAGACATATTATATATTCACAGGTAATATATACAGGTAGAGGTGGAAGCTGTTAGTTTGTAAAGAATAGTATGTATTCCATGGGAGAAGGACATATTATATATTCACAGGTAATACATAGTGGTGGGAGCTGTTAAGTAGTTTGTAAAAAATAGCATGTATTCCATCAGAGAAGGACATATTATACATTTACAGGTAATACATACAGGTAGAGGTGGGAGCTGTTAAGTAGTTTGTAATGAATAGTATGTTTTCCATGGGAGACAAACATATTATATATTCACAGGTAATAGATACAGGTAGAGGTGGAAGCTGATAAGTACTTTGTAAAGAATAGCATGTAATCCATGGGAGACGGACATTTTATATATTCACAGGTAATATATACAGGTAGAAGTGGAAGCTGTTAAATAGTTTGTAAAGAATAGTATGTAATCCATGGGAGATGGACATATTATATATTCACAGGTAATACATACAGGTAGAGGTGGAAGCTGTTAAATAGGTTGTAAAGAATAATATGTAATCCATGGGAGATGGACATATTATATATTCACAGGTAATACATACAGGTAGAGGTGGAAGCTGTTAAATAGGTTGTAAAGAATAGTATGTAATCCATGGGAGATGGACATATTATATATTCACAGGTAATACATACAGGTAGAGGTGGGAGCTGTTAAGTACTTTGTAAAGAATAGCATGTAATCCATGGAAGATGGACATATTATATATTCACAGGTAATATATACAGGTAGAGGTGGAAGCTGTTAAATAGTTTGTAAAGAATAGTATGTAATCCATGGGAGATGGACATATTATATATTCACAGGTAATACATACAGGTAGAGGTGGGAGCTGTTAAGTAGTTTGTAAAGAATAGTATGTAATCAATGGGAGAAGGACATATTATATATTCACAGGTAATACATACAGGCAGACATGGGAGCTGTTAAGTAGTCTGTAAAGAATAGCATGTAACCCATGGGAGAAGGACATATTATATATACACAGGTAATACATAAAGGTAGAGGTGGGAGCTGTTAAATAGTTTGTAAAGAATAGTATGTAATCCATGGGAAATGGACATATTATATATTCACAGGTAATAGATACAGGCAGAGGTGGGAGCTGTTAAGTAGTTTGTAAAGAATAGCATGCTATCCATGGGAGACAGACATATTATATATTCACAGGTAATACATACAGGTAGAGGTGGAAGCTGTTAAACAGTCCCTATAGAATAGTAATTAATCCATGGGAGATAGACATATTATATATTCACAGGTAATACATGCACGTAGAGGGGGGAGCTGTTAAGTACTTTGTAAAGAATAGCATTTAATCCATGGGAGATGGACATATTATACATTCACAGGTAATACACACATGTAGAGGTGGAAGGTGTTAAATAGTTTGTAAAGAATAGTATGTAATCCATGGGAGATGGACATATTATATACTCACAAATAATACATACAGGTAGAGGTGGGAGCTGTTAAGCCCTTTGTAAAGAATAGCCTGTATTCCAAGGGAGATGGACATATATATTCACAGGTAATATATACAGATCGAGGTAGAAGCTGTTGAATAGTTTGTAAAGAATAGTATGTAATTCATGGGAGAAGGACACATTATATATTCACATGTAATACATACAGGTAGAGGTGAGAGCTGTTAAGTAGTTTGTAAAGAATAGTATGTAATCCATGGGAGAAGGACATATTATATATTCACATGTAATACATACAGGTAGAGGTGGGAGCTGTTAAGTACTTTGTAAAGAATAGCCTGTAATCCATGGGAGACGGACATATTATATATTCACAGGTAATATATACAGGTAGTGGTGGAAGCTGTTAAATAGTTTGTAAAGAATAGTATGTATTCCATGGGAGAAGGACATATTATATATTCACAGGTAATACATACAGGTAGAGGTGGGAGCTGATAACTACTTCGCAAAGAATACCATGTAATCCATGGGAGATTGACATATATATTCACAGGTAATATATACAGGTAGAGGTGGAAGCTGTTAAATAGTTTGTAAAGAATAGTATGTAATCCATGGGAGATGGACATATTATATATTCACAGGTAATACATACAGGTAGAGGTGGGAGCTGTTAAGTACTTTGTAAAGAATAGCATGTAATCCATGGGAGACGGACATATTATATATTCACAGGTAATATATACAGGTAGAGTTGGAAGCTGTTAAATAGCTTGTAAAGAATAGCATGTAATCCATGGAAGATGGAGATATTATATATTCACAGGCAACATATACAGGTAGCGGTAGAAGCTGTTAAATAGTTTGTAAAGAATAGTATGTAATCCATGGGAGATGGACATATTATATATTCACAGGTAATACATACAGGTAGAGGTGGAAGCTGTTAAATAGTTTGTAAAGAATAGTATGTAATCCATGGGAGATGGACATATTATATATTCACAGGTAATACATACAGGTAGAGGTGGGAGCTGTTAAGTAGTTTGTAAAGAATAGCATGTAATCCATGGGAGACGGACATATTATATATTCACAGGTAATATATACAGGTAGAGGTGGGAACTGTTAAGTAGTTTGTAAAGAATAGCATGTAAGCCATGGGAGATGGACATATTATATATTCACAGGTAATATATACAGGTAGAGGTGGAAGCTGTTAAATAGTTTGTAAAGAATAGTATGTAATCCATGGGAGATGGACATATTATATATTCACAGGTAATAGATACAGGTAGAGGTGGAAGCTGTTAAATAGTTTGTAAAGAATAGTATGTATTCCATGGGAGAAGGACATATTATATATTCACAGGTAATACATACAGGTAGAGGTGGGAGCTGTTAAGTACTTTGTAAAGAATAGCATGTAATCCATGGGAGATGGACATATTATATATTCACAGGTAATATATACAGGTAGAGGTGGAAGCTGTTAAATAGTTTGTAAAGAATAGTATGTATTCCATGGGAGATGGACATATTATATATTCACAGGTAATATATACAGGTAGAGGTGGAAGCTGTTAAATAGTTTGTAAAGAATAGTATGTAATCCATGGGAGATGGACATATTATATATTCACAGGTAATACATACAGGTAGAGGTGGAAGCTGTTAAATAGGTTGTAAAGAATAGTATGTAATCCATGGGAGATGGACATATTATATATTCACAGGTAATACATACAGGTAGAGGTGGAAGCTGTTAAATAGGTTGTAAAGAATAGTATGTAATCCATGGGAGATGGACATATTATATATTCACAGGTAATACATACAGGTAGAGGTGGGAGCTGTTAAGTACTTTGTAAAGAATAGCATGTAATCCATGGAAGACGGACATATTATATATTCACAGGTAATACATACAGGTAGAGGTGGGAGCTGTTCAGTAGTTATTAAAGAATAGCATGTAATCCATGGGAGATGGACTTATTATATATTCACAGGTAATATATACAGGTAGAGGTGGAGGCTGTTAAATAATTTCTAAAGAATAGTATGTAATCGCTGAAAGAAGGACATATTATATATTGACAGGTAATACATATAGGTAGAGGTGGAAGCTGTTAAACAGTTTGTAAAGAATAGTATGTCATCCATGGGAGATGGACATATATATTCACAGGTAATACATACAGGTAGAGGTGGGAGCTGTTAAGTACTTTGTAAAGAATAGCATGTAATCCATGGAAGATGGTCATATTATATATTCACAGGTAATATATACAGGTAGAGGTGGGAGCTGTTAATCAGTATGTAAAGAATAGCATGTAAGCCATGGGAGATGGACATATTATATATTCTCAGGTAATATATACAGGTAGAGGTGGGAGCTGTTAAATAGTTTGTAATTAATAGTATGTCTTCCATGGGAGATGGACATATTTTATATTCACAGGTAATATATACAGGTAGAAGTGGAAGCTGTTGAATAGTTTGTAAAGAATAGTATGTAATCTACGGGAGATGGACATATTATATATTCACAAGAAATATATAAAGGTAGAGGTGGAAGCTGTTAAATAGGTTGTAAAGAATAGCATGTAATCCACGGGAGATGTACATATTATATATTCACAGGTAATACATACAGGTAGAGGTGGAAGCTGTTAAATAGGTTGTAAAGAATAATATGTAATCCATGGGAGATGGACATATTATATATTCACAGGTAATACATACAGGTAGAGGTGGAAGCTGTTAAATAGGTTGTAAAGAATAGTATGTAATCCATGGGAGATGGACATATTATATATTCACAGGTAATACATACAGGTAGAGGTGGGAGCTGTTAAGTACTTTGTAAGGAATAGCATGTAATCCATGGAAGATGGACTACTTATATATTCATAGGTAATATATAAAGGTAGAGGTGGAAGCTGTTAAATAGTTTTTAAATAATAGTATGTAATCCATGGGAGAAGGACATATTATATAATCACAAGTAATGCATACAGGTAGAGGTGGAAGCTGTTAAATAGTTTGTAAAGAATAGTATGTAATCCATGGGAGATGGACATATTATATATTCACAGGTAATTGATACAGGCAGAGGTGGGAGCTCTTAAGTACTTTGTCAAGAATAGCATGTAATCCATGGGAGACAGACATATTATATATTCACAGGTAATATATACAGGTAGAGGTGGAAGATGTTAAATAGTTTGTAAAAAATAGAATGTATTCCATGGGAGCGGACATATTATATATTCACAGGTAATACATACAGGTAGAGGTGGGAGCTGTTAAGTAATTTGTAAAGAATAGCTTGTAACCCATGGGAGAAGGACATATTATATATTCACAGGTAATACATACAGGTAGAGGTTAGAGCTGTTAAATATTTTGTAAAGAATAGTATGTAATCTACAGGAAATGGACATACTATATATTCACAGGTAATATATACAGGCAAGGGTGGGAGCTGTTAAGTAGTTTGTAAAGAATAGCATGTAATCCATGGGAGACGGACATATTATATATTCACAGGTAATACATACAGGTAGAGGTGGGAGCTGTTAAGTAGTTTGTAAAGAATAGTATGTAATCCATGGGAGATGGACATATTATATATTCACAGGTAATATATACAGGTAGAGGTGGAAGCTGTTAAACAGTCTCTATAGAATAGTATTTAATCCATGGGAGACGGACATATTATATATTCACAGGTAATACATACACGTAGAGGGGGGAGCTGTTAAGTACTTTGTAAAGAATAGCATGTAATCCATGGGAGACGGACATATTATATATTCACAGGTAATACACACAGGTAGAGGTGGAAGGTGTTAAATAGTTTGTAAAGAATAGTATGTTATCCATGGGAGATGGACATGTAATATATTCACAGGTAAAACATACAGGTAGAGGTGGGAGCAGTTAAGTCCTTTGTAAAGAATAGCATGTAATCCATGGGAGATGGATATATATATTCACAGGTAATATAGACAGATCGAGGTAGAAGCTGTTGAATAGTTTGTAAAGAATAGTATGTCATCCGAGGGAGACGGACATATTATATATTCACAGTTAATACATACAGGTAGAGGTGGGAGCTGTTAAGCAGTTTGTAAAGAATAGTATGTAATCCATGGGAGAAGGACATATATATTCACATGTAATACATACAAGTAGAGGGGGGAGCTGTTAAGGACTTTGTAAAGAATTTCATGTAATCCATGGGAGACGGACATATTATATATTCACAGGTAATACATACAGGTAGAGGTGGGAGCTGTTCAGTAGTTATTAAAGAATAGCATGTAATCAATGGGAGATGGACTTATTATATATTCACAGGTAACATATACAGGTAGAGGTAGAAGCTGTTAAATAATTTCTGAAGAATAGTATGTAATCCATGGGAGAAGGACATATTATATATTCACAGGTAATACATACAGGTAGAGGAGGAAGCTGTTAAATAGTTTGTAAAGAATAGTATGTAATACTGGGGAGATGGACATATACATTCACAGGTAATACATACAGGTAGAGCTGGTAGCTGTTAAGTACTTTGTAAAGAATAGCATGTAATCCATGGAAGACTGTCATATTGTATATTCACAGGTAATATATACAGGTAGAGGTTGGAGATGTTAAGTAGTTTGTAAAGAAAAGCACGTAAGCCATGGGAGATGGACATATTATATATTCACAGGTAATACATACAGGTAGAGGTGGAAGCTGTTAAATAGTTTGTAAAGAATAGTATGTAATCGATGGGAGATGGACCTATATATTCACAGGTAATACATACAGGTAGAGGTGGGAGCTGTTAAGTACTTTGTAAAGAATAGCATGTAATCCATGGAAGATGGACATAGTATATATTCACAGGTAATATATATAGGTAGAGGTGGACGCTGTTAAATAGTTTGTAAAGAATAGTATGTAATCCATGGAGAAGGTCATATTATATATTCACAGGTAATACATACAGGTAGAGGTGGGAGCTGTTAAGTAGTTTGTAAAGAATAGCATGTAATCCATGGGAGAAGGACATATTATATATTCATAGGTAATACATACAGGCAAAGGTGGAAGCTGTTAAATAGTTTGTAAAGAATAGTATGTAATCCATGGAGAAGGACATATTATATATTCACAGGTAAAAGATACAGGTAGACGTGGGAGCTGTTAAGTACTTTGTAAAGAATAGCATATAATCCATGGGAGACGAACATATTATATATTCACAGGTAATACATACAGGTAGAGGTGGAAGCTGTTAAATAGTTTGTAAAGAATAGTATGTAATCCAGGGAAAATGGACATATGATATATTCACAGGTAATAGATACAGGCAGAGGTGGGAGCTCTTAAGTACTTTGTAAAGAATAGCATGTAATACATGGGAGACGGACATATCATATATTCACAGGTAACATATACAGGTAGAGTTGGAAGCTGTTAAATAGTTTATAAAAAATAGTATGTATTCCAAGGGAGACGGACATATTATATATTCACAGGTAATACATACAGGTAGAGGTGGGAGCTGTTAAGTTGTTTGTAAAGAATAGTATGTATTCCATGGGAGAAGGACATATATATTCACAGGTAATACATACAGGTAGAGGTGGTAGCTGTTCAGTAGTTTGTAAGGAATGGCATGTAATCCATGGGAGACTGACATATTCTATATTCACAGGTAATACATACAGGTAAAGGTGGGAGCTGTTAAGTAGTTTGTAAAGACTAGCATATAATCCATGGAAGACGGGCATATTATATATTCACACGTAATATATACAGGTAGAGGTTGAAGCTGTTAAATAGTTAGTAAGGAATAGTATGTAATCCATGGGAGACAGGCATATATATTGACAGGTAATACATACAGGTAGAGGTGGGATGTGTGAAGTACTTTGCAAAGAACAGTATGTATTCCATGGGAGAAGGACATATTATATATTCACAGGTAAAACATACAGGTAGAGGTGGGAGCTGTTAAGTAGTTTGTAAAATATAGCATGTAATCCATGGGAGATGGACATATTATATATTTACAGGTAATATATACCGGTAGAGGTGTAAGCTGTTAAATAGGTTGTAAAGAATAGTATGTAATCCATGGGATAAGGACATATTATATATTCACAGGTAATACATACAAGTAAAGGTGGAAGCTGTTAAATAGGTTGTAAAGTATAGTATGTAATCCATGTGATATGGACATATTAGATATTCACAGGTAAAAGATACAGGTAGAGGTGGGAGCTGTAAAGTACTTTGTAAAGAATAGCATGCAATCCATGGAGACGGACATATTATATATTCACAGGTAATATATACAGGTAGAGTTGGAAGCTGTTAAATAGATTGTAAAAAATAGTATGTATTCCATGGGAGACGGACATATTATATATTCACAGGTAATACATACAGGTAGAGGTGGGAGCTGTTAAGTAGTTTGTAAAGAATAGTATGTATTCCATGGGAGAAGGACATATTATTTATTCACAGGTAATACATACAGGTAGAGGTGGGAGCTGTTAAGTAGTTTGTAAAGACTAGCATATAATCCATGGGTGACGGACATATTATATATTCACATGTAATATATACAGGTAGAGGTGGAAGCTATTAAATAGTTAGTAAAGAATAGTATGTAATCCATGGGAGACGGAGATATATATTCACAGGTAATACATACAGGTGGAGGTGGGAGCTGTTAAGTACTTTGCAAAGAATTGCATGTAATCCATGGGAGATGGACATATATATTCACAGGTAATATATACAGGTAGAGGTGGAAGCTGTTAAGTAGTTTGTAAAGAATAGTATGTAATCCATGGGAGAAGGACATATTCTATATTCAGATGTAATACATACAGGTAGAGGTGGAAGCTGTTAAATACTTTGTAAAGAATATTATGTATTCCATGGGAGAAGGAAATATTATAAATTTACAGGTAATAAATACAGGTAGAGGTGGGAGCTGTTAAGTAGTTTTTAAAGAATAGCATGTAATCTATGGAAGACGGTCATATTATATATATACAGGTAATATATACAGGTAGAGGTGGGAGCTCCTCAGTAGTTTGTAAAGAAGAGCATGTAAGCCATGGGAGACAGACATATTATATATTTACAGGTAATATATACAGGTAGAGGTGGAAGCTGCTAAATAGTTTGTAAAGAATAGTATGTATTCCATGGGAGACAGACATATATTCACAGGTAATACATACAGGTAGTGGTGGGAGCTGTAAAGTAGTTTCTAAAAAATAGTATATATTCCATCAGAGAAGGACATAGTATACATTCATAGGTAATACATGCAGGTAGAGGTGGGAGCTGTTATGTAGTTTGTAATGAATAGTATGTTTTCCATGGGAGATGGACATATTATATATTCACAGGTAGTAGATACAGGTAGAAGTGGAAGCTGTTAAGTACTTTGTAAAGAATAGCATGTAATCCATGGGAGATGGACATTTTATATATTCACAGGTAATATATACAGGTAGAAGTGGAAGCTGTTAAATAGTTTGTAAAGAATAATATGTAATCCATGGGAGATGGACATACAATATATTCACAGGTAATACATACAGGTAGAGGTGGAAGCTATTAAATAGTTTGTAAAGAATAGTATGTAATCCATGGGAGAGGAACATGGGAAATCAATGCTCCATACCTATGGTCACCTCTTCGTTAGTCAGGTCTGACCATAAGCTAATCACCCTTAACATCCACATCCCACCCCCAACCCCCAGTAAAGAAACCACCATAAAAAACTTCTCCAAAGCCAACTTCATGCTACTCAAGTCAGAAGTGACAAACTTCATGACACCCATGCAGATGGGAACTGAAAGTTCAACTGTTGAATCCTACACTAAGGTACTGTACGAGCACATCCACTCATGCATGAATCGTGCCATCCCAAATAGAACCAAAATGCTCTCATCCAAAAAAAGGAAGCCAATCTGGTGGTCCCCTGCCATAAACAAACTTTACAACAAAAGGAAGAAACTTTTGCAGAAAAGAGGAAAATCCCAGGATGCAAAAAACTCCCTTACTAGCCTCAGTAAGAAACTGAGATGCCTCATAAAATCCTCCAAAGCTAGTTACGAAAATAAAATTGCCAAAGATTCCAAAGACAACCACAAGGCATTCTATAACTATGTCAAGAATCTAAATGGCAATGCTCAGATCTGCTCTGATCTAAAACAGAATGGCATTAAATATACTGATCTGAAGGATATTGCCAATATCCTGGCAGATCGATTCAGTGCCAACTTCACCCCTCTCACCCCTAAATGGCCCATCTCAATACCGGAAGATTGCCAAATTCCAGTAATAACGGCCACACAGGTACAAAACGCACTCTCTAAAGCCAAGAATACAGCATCCATGGGACCAGATGACATCCCAGGCTGTGTACTACATGAACTACAATATGAACTGGCACCTCACCTAAGTGTCATGTTTAATCATAGCCTCACTTCAGGTTTTGTGCCCACTGAGTGGCGCAGAGCTACAGTTATCCCAATCCACAAGGGGAGATCCACCTTGGATCCTGGAAACTACCATCCCATCAGTCTGACAAGCCTTATCTGCAAGGCCATGGAGCGTATTATCATGGAACTTATAAACAAAGACATTGGCAACCTTCAAACACTGGACCCCACCCAGTTTGGGTTTGTGAAGGGCCAATCTTGTCTCCTGAACCTGATTGACTTCTTTGAATCAGTCTCCAGAGCCATGGACAAGGGTAAGGTGGTCCACACAGCCTATCTAGACCTTGCCAGGGCCATTGACACCATCCCCCACTCTGGAATCATAGATAAACTTACTAAGTTGGGCATTAATCCCTATGTCACCCAATGGGTTGCTAAATGGCTTACTGATAGAACCCACACTGTAAAAGTAGCCGACTCCAAATCCAGCTCCAGACAAGTGACAAGTGGAGTACCTCAGGGTTCAGTCCTGGGGCCGCTCTTGTTTGGCATCTACTTCTCTGAAGTACAGGTCAACACTAAGGGACTCTGGCTAACAAAGTTTGCAGATGACTGCAAATTGGGAGCCATTATTGAATCCCCAAATGATGTGGATACTCTACAAAAGGGCCTTACATAAACAGATGCTTGGTGCCAGAGCCATGGGCTCAAGCTCAGTGCCAAGAAATGTATTGTTATCCCCTTTGGAAAAAAACATGTATCCATGAATTACCATATAGGTGGCAGTACACTAAACACAGAAAGTGTGATAAGAGACTTAGGGACACAGGTGGACAGTGGTCTCACCTTCGATAACCACATCGCCACAACAGTCAGGAAATCCTTCTATGTGGCATTTCCTAATCAAGAAGGGCTTTTCATCCAGAAAAAAGGAGGTCACTGTCCCACTGTACTCATCCCTCATTAGACCCATTATAGAATGCAATGCCCCATTTGGTATGTACCTCTCAAGACATCTACAACAACTGGAAAGGCCTCAGAAATACCTCACTAAAAGAATCACAGGCCTAAAGCAGATGCCCTGCGCTGACCGCCTTAAAAAACTCCAGCTATACTCTGTCGCATATCATCTACTCAGGGGCGATCTCTGCTTAACATACAATGCCATGTCAAACCCAGAGCTGTTGGACATGTTACACTTAAAGAAATCCCAATCCCTCAGAGCTACACGCTCCAGGGATCTAAACCTTGTCATCACAATAAACAAAACATGCTGGAGGGATAGGTTCCTGACCCAGAGACTCCCCAGACTCTGGAATAGATTGCCCATACATGTCAAGCAGAGTGCCTCTTTGGACCTCTTCAAGAGGAACCTTGATGATTGGATGGGAGAAAGGAAATTCACCCCAGGGATCACGTCAGTCGCCCTGCTAGACAGGGGTCCAGGAAAGTAAATAATGTGGGAAGAAATAGCCAGGGAATTGTTATGGCTAAGCTTGTATAGGCCCTAGGGCTGATAGCCTAGTACCAACCTATGAACCTATGAACCTATATTATGTATTCACAGGTAATACATACAGGAAGAGGTGGGAGCTGTTAAGTACTTTGTAAAGAATAGCATGTAATCCATGGAAGACGGACATATTATATATTCACAGGTAATATATACAGGTAGAGGTGGAAGCTGTTAAATAGTTTGTAAAGAATAGTATTTATTCCATGGGAGAAGGACATATTATATATTCATAGGTAATAGGTACAGGTAGAGGTGGGACCTGTTAAGTAGTTTGTAAAGAATAGCATGTAATTCATGGGAGATGGACATATTATATATTCACAGGTAATATGTACAGGTAGGGGAGCTGTTAAGTAGTTATTAAAGAATAACATGTTATCCATTGGAGACAGACATATTATATATTCACAGGTAATATATACAGGTAGAGGTGGAAGCTGTTAAATAGTTTGCAAAGAATAGTATGTATTCCATGGGAGACGGACATATTATATATTCACAGATAATACATAGAGGTAGTGGTGGGAGCTGTTAAGTAGTTTGTAAAAAATAGTATGTATTCCATCGGAGAAGGACATATTATACATTCATAGGTAATACATACAGGTAGAGGTGGGAGCTGTTAAGTACTTTGTAAAGAATAGCATGTAATCCATGGAAGATGGACATATTATATATTCACAGGTAATATATACAGGTAGAGGTGGAAGCTGTTAAATAGTTTGTAAAGAATAGTATTTATTCCATGGGAGATGGACATATTATATATTCATATGTAATGGTACAGGTAGAGGTGGGAGCTGTTAAGTAGTTTGTAAAGAATAGCATGTAATTCATGGGAGATGGACATATTATATATTCACAGGTAATACATACAGGTAGAGGTGGGAGCTGTTAAGTACTTATTAAAGAATAGCATGTTATCTATGGGAGACAGACATATTATATATTCACAGGTAATATATACAGGTAGAGGTGGAAGCTGTTAAATAGTTTGCAAAGAATAGTACATATTCCATGGGAGACGGATATATTATATATTCAAAGGTAATACATACAGGTAGTGGTGGGAGCTGTTAAGTAGTTTGTAAAAAATAGTATGTATTCCATCGGAGAAGGACATATAATACATTCATAGGTAATGCATACAGGTAGAGGTGGGAGCTGTTAAGTAGTTTGTAATGAATAGTAGGTTTTCCATGGGAGATGGACATATTATATATTCACAGGTAATAGATACAGGTAGAGGTGGAAGCTGTTAAGTACTTTGTAAAAAATAGCATGTAATCCATGGGAGACGGACATTTTATATATTCAGAGGTAATATATACAGGTAGAAGTGGAAGCTGTTAAATAGTTTGTAAAGAATAGTATGTAATCCATGGGAGATGGACATATTATATATTCACAGGTTATACATAGAGGTAGAGGTTGAAGCTGTTAAATAGGTTGTAAAGAACAGTATGTAATGCATGGGAGATGGACATATTATATATTCACAAGTAATACATACAGGTACAGGTGGGAGCTGTTAAGTACTTTGTAAAGAATAGCATGTAATCCATGGAAGATGGACATATTATATATTCACAGGTAATATATACAGGTAGACGTGGAAGCTGTCAAATAGTTTGTGAAGAATAGTATGTATTTCATGGGAGAAGGACATATTATATATTCATAGGTAATACATACAGGTAAAGGTGGAAGCTGTTAAATAGTTTGTAAAGAATAGTATGTAATCTATGGGAGAAGGACATATTATATATTCACATGTAATACATACAGGTAGAGGTGGGAGCTGCTAAGTACTTTGTAAAGAATAGAATGTAATCCATCGGAGACGGCCATATTATATATTCACAGGTAATATATACAGGTAGAGGTGGAAGCTGTTAAATAGTTTGTAAAGAATAGTATGTATTCCATGGGAGAAGGACATATTATATATTCACAGGTAAAAAATACAGGTAGAGGTGGGAGCTGTTAAGTTGTTATTAAAGAATAGCATGTAATCCATGGGAGATGGACTTATTATATATTCACAGGTAATATATATAGGTAGAGGTGGAAACTGTTAAATAATTTCTAAAGAATAGTATGTAATCTGTGGGAGAAGGACATATTATATATTCACAGGTAATACATACAGGTAGAGGTGGAAGCTGTTAAATAGTTTGTAATGAATAGTATGTAATGCATGGGAAATGGACATATATGTTCACAGGTAATAAATACAGGTAGAGGTGGGAGCTGTTATGTAGTTTGTAATGAATAGTACGTTTTCCATGGGAGGTGGACATATTATATATTCACAGGTAATAGATACAGGTAGAAGTGGAAGCTGTTAAGTACTTTCTTAAGAATAGCATGTAATCCACGGGAGATGGACATTTTATTGATTCACAGGTGATATATACAGGTAGAAGTGGAAGTTGTTAAATAGTTTGTGAAGAATAGTATGTAATCCATGGGAGATGGGCATATTATATATTCACAGGTAATTCATACAAGTAAAGGAGGAAGCTGTTAAATAGGTTGTAAAGAATAGTATGTAATCCATGGGAGATGGACATATTATATATTCACAGGTAATATATACAGGTAGAGGTGGGAGCTGTTAAGTACTTTGTAAAGAATAGCATGTAATCCATGGAAGACGGACATATTATATATTCACAGGTAATATATACAGTTAGAGGTGGAAGCTGTTAAATAGTTTGTAAAGAATAGTATGTAATCCATGGGAGATGGACATATTATATATTCACAGGTAATACATACAGGTAGAGGTGGGAGCTGTTAAGTAGTTTGTAAAGAATAGCATGTTATCCATGGGAGACGGACATATTATATATTCACAGGTAATATATACAGGTAGAGGTGGAAGCTGTTAAATAGGTTGTAAAGAATAGTATGTTTTCCATGGGAGATGGACATATTATATATTCACAGGTAATACATGCAGGTAGAGGTGGAAGCTATTAAGTACTTTGTAAAGAATAGCATGTAATCCATGGGAGACGGACATATTATATATTCACAGGTCATATATACAGATAGAGGTGGAAGCTGTTAAACAGTCTCTATAGAATAGTATTTAATCCATGGGAGACGGACATGTTATATATTCACAGGTAATACATGCCCTTAGAGGTTGGAGCTGTTAAGTACTTTGTAATGAATAGCATGTAATCCATGGGAGACAGGCATATTATATATTCACAGGTAATACATACAGGTACAGGTGGAAGGTGTTAAATAGTTTGTAAAGAATAGTATGTAATCCATGGGAGATGGACATATTATATATTCACAGGTAATACATACAGGTAGAGGTGGGAGCTGTTAAGTCCTTTGTAAAGAATAGCATGTAATCCATGGAAGAGGGACATATATATTCACAGGTAATATATACAGACAGAGATGGAAGCTGTTGAAATGTTTGTAAATAATAGTATGTAATCCGTGGGAGATCGACATATTATATATTCACAGTTAATACATATAGGTAGAGGTGGGAGCTGTTAAGTACTTTGTAAAGAATAGCATGTAATCCATGGGAGATGGACATATTATATATTCACAGGTAATATATACACGTAGAGGTGGAAGCTATTAAATAGTTTGTAAAGAATTGTATGTATTCCATGGGAGAAGGACATATTATATATTCACAGGTAATAAAACAGGTATAGGTGGGAGCTTTTAAGAAGTTTGTAAAGAATAGCATGTAATCCATGGGAGATGAACATATTATATATCCACAGGTAATGTATACAGGTAGAGGTGGAAGCTTTTAAATAGTTTGTAAAGAGTAGTACGTAATCCATGGGATAAAGACATATTATATATTCACAGGTAATACATACAGGTGTAGGTGGAAGCTGTTAAATAGGTTGTAAAGAACAGTATGTAATGCATGGGAGATGGACATATATATTCACAGGTAATACATACAGGTAGAGGTGGGAGCTGTTAAGTACTTTGTAAAGAATAGCATGTAATCTATGGAAGATGGACATATTATATATTCACAGGTAATATATATAGGTAGAGGTGGAAGCTGTTAAATAGTTTGTTATGAATAGTATTTATTCCATTGGAGAAGGACATATTATTTATTCATAGGTAATAGGTACAGGTAGAGGTGGGAGCTATTTAGTAGTTTGCAAAGAATAGCATGTAATTCATGGGAGATGGACATATTATATATTCACAAGTAATATATACAGGTAGAGGTGGGAGCTGTTAAGTAATTATTAAAGAATAGCATTTTATCCATGGGAGACAGACATATTATATATTCACAGGTAATGTATACAGGTAGAGGTGGAAGCTGTTAAATAGTTTGCAAAGAATACTATGTATTCCATGGGAGATGGACATATTATATATTCACAGGTAATACATACAGGTAGTGGCGGGATCTGTTAAGTAGTTTGTAAAAAATAGTATGTATTCCATCGGAGAAGGACATATTATGTATTCACACGTAAAAAATAAAGGTTGAGGTGGGAGCTGTTAAGTAGTTAGTAAAGAATAGCATGTAATCCATGAGAGATGGACTTATTATATATTCACAGGTAATATATACAGGTAGAGGTGGAAGCTGTTAAATAATTTCTAAAGAATAGTATGTAATCCATGGGAGAAGGACATATTATATATTCACCGATAATACATACAGGTAAAGGTGGAAGCTGTTAAATAGTTTCTAAAGATTAGTATGTAGTCCATGTGAGATGGACATGTTATATATTCACAGGTAAAAGATACAGGTAGAGGTGGGAGCTGTTATGTACTTTGTAAAAAATAGCATATAATCCATGGGAGATTGACATATTATATACTCACAGGTAATAGATACAGGCAGAGGTGGGAGCTCTTAAGTACTTTGTAAAGAATAGCATGTAATCCATGGGAGACGGACATATCATATATTCACAGGTAACATATACAGGTAGAGTTGGAAGCTGTTAAATAATTAATAAAAAATAGTATATATTCCATGGGAGAAGGACATATTATATATTCACAGGTAATACATACAGGTAGAAGTGGGAGCTGTTAAGTAGTTTGTAAAGACTAGCATATAATCCATGGGAGATGGGCATATTATATACACACGTAATATATACAGGTAGAGGTGGAATCTGTTAAATAGCAAAGAATAGTATGTAATCCATGGGAGATGGACATATATATTCACAGGTAATATATACAGGTAGAGGTGGAAGCTGTTGAGTAGTTTGTAAAGAATAGTATGTAATCCATGGGAGAAGGACACATTATATATTCACATTTAATACATACAGGTAGAGGTGGGAGCTGTTTAATAATTATTAAAGAATAGCATGTAATCCATGGGAGATGGACTTATTATATATTCACAGGTAATACATACAGGTAGAGGTGGAAGCTGTTAAATAATTTCTAAAGAACAGTATGTAATCCATGAGAGAAGGACATATATATTCACAGGTAATACATACAGGTAGAGGTGGGAGCTGTTATGTACTTTGTAAAGAATAGCATGTAGTCCATGGAAGATGGTCATATTATAGTTATATATATATATATATATATATATATATATATATATATATATATATATATACAGGTAATATATACAGGTAGAGTGGGAGCTCTTAAGTAGATTGTAAAGAATAGCATGTAAGCCATGGGAGATGGACGTATTATATATTCACAGGTAATATATACAGGTAGAGGTGGAAGCTGTTAAATAGTTTGTAAAGAATAGTATGTATTCCATGGGAGACGGACATATTATATATTCACAGGTAATACATACAGGTAGTGGTGGGAGCTGTAAAGTTGTTTGTAAAAAATAGTATGTATTCCGTCGGAGAAGGACATATTATACATTCATAGGTAATACATGCAAGTAGAGGTGGGAGCTGTTATGTAGTTTGTAATGAATAGTATGTTTTCCATGGGAGATGGACATATTAGATATTCACAAGTAATAGATACAGGTCGAAGTGGAAGCTGTTAAGTACTTTGTAAAGAATAGCATGTAATCCATGGGAGACGGACATTATATATATTCACAGGTAATATGTACAGGTAGAAGTGGAAGCTGTTAAATAGTTTGTAAAGAATAATACGTAATCCATGGGAGATGGACATACAATATATTCACCGGTACTACATACAAGTGGAGGTGGAAGCTGTTAAATATGTTGTAAAGAATAGTATGTAATCCATGGGAGATGGACATATTATGTATTCACAGGTAATACATACAGGTAGAGGTGGGAGCTGTTAAGTACTTTGTAAAAAATAGCATGTAATCCATAGAAGATGGACATATTATATATTCACAGGTAATATATACAGGTAGAGGTGGAAGCTGTTAAATAGTTTGTAAAGAATAGTATTTATTCCATGGGAGATGGACATATTATATATTCATAGGTAATAGGTACAGGTAGAGGTGGGAGCTGTTAAACAGTTTGTAAAGAATAGCATGTAATTCATGGGAGATGGACATATTTTATATTCACAGGTAATATATACAGGTAGAGGTGGGGGCTGTTAAGTAGTTATTAAAGAATAGCATGTTATCCATGTGAGACAGACATATTATATATTCACAGGTAATATATACAGGTAGAGGTGGAAGCTGTTAAATAGTTTGCAAAGAATAGTATGTATTCCATGGGAGATGGACATATTATATATTCACAGGTAATACATAGAGGTAGTGGTGGGAGCTGTTAAGTAGTTTGTAAAAAATAGTATGTATTCCATCGGAGAAGGACATATTATACATTCATAGGTAATACATACAGGTAGAGGTGGGAGCTGTTAAGTAGTTTGTAATGAATAGTATGTTTTCCATAGGAGATGGGCATATTATATATTCACAGGTAATGGATACAGGCAGAGGTGGAAGCTGTTAAGTACTTTGTAAAAAATAGCATGTAATCCATGGGAGACGGACATACTATATATTCACAGGTAATACATACAGGTAGAGGTGGGAGCTGTCATGTAGTTTGTCTGCAGTAGGGGGGTTGGGAAGATGTGTGTGAATTAAAACTGGACTGTTTTATTTTAAGGAAAAAAATTAAAACTATTTTACTCTCAGGGAATGTTATCTGGTTATTCAACTGACAGATTTGGCACTCTGTTATCAATGTAAAATGGTATTGAGGAAGAGGAAATGCAGTCAGTGAACTGGGAGTTTTTTCTTTGTATGTTTTGTAGAACAGCAATCTTGATTTCTACTTTTTTAGTTCCTTTGAAGTAATTGGGCTAATCTGAGTATATTTGATACAAGGAGACTGAAAATCTGCACTTGCATCATAAATGTATTTATTCATTTATTTTGCATTCAGTTACAGGAATAGTCTGTATAGGTATAGAGCTCCTTTTCAGCAAACGCTCATGGAAAAAAGCTTCACATATTATGACAGTTCCACAAAAATACAATTAATGTTCTTGAGAACTCAAATTTGCAATGCTATACAAACATACCAAAGGGCTATACTATACAAACACACTGAACAAGGCATTTAGCTGCAAGTTTAACAACTGCTGAAACATAGAATGAAGCAATACAAAATATCAGGTCATTTAAATACTAAGAAATTTAAACATTCTTGAACAGACAAATAGAAATGTTAACACCTGGGTGATTCAGTATTACATCTTATTTATTTGCTGGGAAAGTCCGACTTGAAACAAATTTTCAGCAGAGAGCCATGGAGAAATGCTCCAGACACATGTCTTTGTGATGTGGGAGGAAACTGGAGTACCCAGAAGAAACCCACACAAGCACAGGGAGAACATGCAAACTCTGCACAGAAGATACCCCAGCTGAGGATTGAACCAGAAAGCCTCTTGTTGTGAGGCGACAACAGTACTATTGCACCACTGTGCCATATTATATGCCATTAATGTCATGGAAAATAGTTGTGGATAGGGGCTGAGTATAGTTAGTGTGTTTTAAGTGTGTTTGTTAAGGGTGGGGTGATATAATACTAAGAGTGTATGTATACATATATATATATATATATATATATATATATATATACATATATATATATATAGCTATAGATATATACACACACATATACTCTCACATACACACACACACACACACACACACGCACACACACATATATATATATATATATATATATATATATATATATATATATATATATATATACATATATTTACACAATATGGTTTACTATCATTTTCTGGATCGAACTTTGTGCCATTCACATTAGTACAAATCTACCGATTTGGTAGAATCAGAAGAATGAATGCCAAAATGTAGAAATTTACAACAGTGACTGCAATACAGCATTCATTGTTGTGACTTTCTACATTTTGATGCAGATCGCACTATAGTAGGGATCAGAAATGTACCCTTTTCCTCGCTATAGTGTGATCCCGGAGTTTATATATCTAAGTTGCGGGGGGGGTGGGGGCAGGGGGGCTTGTCCCCCCTGCAAAAACGTTATTTTTGACTGGAAGTGTAGTATTTTTCAGTAAAGTCGACATTTCTGAGATGTTCACTTTACCGAAAATACTTTTTTCTACATTTTTTGGTTCGTTGTTCTGATTTCCAATATTATTTTTCAGAAATCTGAACACTTGCAGAATGTCGGTTTGAGGAAATGATAGTAAACCATATATATATATATATATATTTCTTTATATATATATATATATATATATATATATATACACACCCTACCGCTCAACCTCTTAGTACAAGAAATCTGGACAAAGCCTCACATAATGGGAGGCAAAGGCCCCAAAATAAGGACACATGTAAATATTGTTCTTAGAAACCTAGAAAGTTTATAGAATAACAGATTTTATATTAGCATAAAGTTTATGTAGGATGTGAAGTCTGAAAGGCACATATCTGCCATTATATTCAGACTTTAGTCCTCTATGATTTGCTGGTGATTTGCCAGAAAATCACAGTTTTAAGAGATAAAGATGAAAAATCTGAGGCAAGAATCTGAACATTCTATGAAGATCTGGACAGTTGCGAGGTATGATACACACACATACACACACACACACACACACACACACACACACACACACACACATGTAGATATACATATAATACAGCTATAGCTATGGATATAGGCACACACACATGCGCACACATGCTCACACACACACGCACACACATGCACACACACACACACACACACATACACAAACACACATATGTAGATATACATATAATACAGCTATAGCTATGGATATAGGCACACACACACGCATGTGCACCAACGCATGCATGCGCACACACACACACACACACACACACACACACACACACACACACACACACACACACACACATGCACACACACATGCACACATACATTCATGGTTCCACCTTAAAAGGAAAAATAAACATTTGGTAGAAAAGGTTTTGTGGGTGTAAAAAAGTGGGAATGCACAAATCAGTGAATGATCATTTGTGTGAATCATATATGATTGAATTTAGTTTTATATGGTGTAGGTAAGCGGGAGTGAGCAGAAAAAAATTATATTTGAATGAAAACTGGAGTTGCGAAGATGTGCAAGACTGCTGGAGCAGTTGGTGTGAGTATGTAAGTGTTTTGGGTTAGGGTTAGGGTAAGGGTTATGTAAGGGGATAGATTCAATGCTGCGCTTATTTTGTGCTGTGCGTGTTTTGTGTCCTTTTGTTTTGTATAGTGGTATAGTAAGGGAAAGGGTTTTTAATAATGTAATGTGTACTGTTAGATACAGGGAAGGGTTAGGGTTATGGTTACGGTTAGGGTTAGTAGACATGAATAAGATGGAGCAGGGGGGCAAAGCATTCTGGGATCTCATTGAAGGTAGAAGAGTATGGCAGACAAGCATGTATAGAGTACTAAAAGGGCATCAGGGTTTAGCTAACCTTCTTATCACTGGAGTTAATTCAGATGTGTCCTGGGAAACCACAGAACCTTTTTTTTTCAAAATGATCTTTACATTGTGAATCATGCAAGAAAAGCCAATATTCTGACTCCATATACAATAGTCAAAAAGATTATTAAATGTCAGTGGACATCAGGAAATAATTTTCTGTTTATGAATACAGTGAAAAGTATAGTTATTCAAAAGTGTCAGAAATTATTTGCTGATTTCCTTATATGTTTTTGGTCACTGAATTTGTATACCAGTGGTACCATTTTCAGCTGTTTGACCAAGGAAATTCAGAAAACAGTATAGCAGTTGACACCAGAAAATATGAGGCAACTATGAGGGAGCTGGATACAGGAACCATCTGATGATCTGTTTTTTTTTTTTGTATTCAGTAATATTTGCAAGTTAATATACTTTTATACACATTTTTTTATTTTGGTGAACCTCGTCACGAAGACTTGGACAGTTTAGATAAAAGATGCAGAGGCAAGACTCAGTGCTATAGTTTGTACATTATTGCTTGTATAATGTTTTGTGAATTAGTTTGATAAAGAGCACCTTCCAGCATTTCATACTTTCGATCTTCACTATATCTTTAAAGCTATTTTATTATTTTATTTATTTATTGATAAAGCTAGTCTGTAACTATGAAACAGTGTGAGTTATCTTACATAAATTACATCAATTGTTATATGCAGGCCTTTCATTGACTGACCTTTAACTCATTTCTGCCATGGTAGATGTATTAATATCTGCTACCCTTTAATTATCTGACATATAACAAATCCAAAATATGCATAATTAGGGCCACATCTGACCTTAGCATATTATTAGTTGTACAAACACAGGTCTGGTCCTGGTGTCTTGTGTAATTTATTCATTTCTGTCCATGACTACTAAAACACTTTTCCTTCTATTCCTGAGTTTATTTGGATGCTTTAATTTGTTACTTTCTTGCAAGACCACATTAGGAGATGCTAGACTATTTTAGTTTCATACAGCGATATGAAGTGACTATTTCTGAAGCATAATTTAAATGAAAGGAACAAACTAGCTTATTAAATATTAATGCTTATTAGCTGTAAATATTGTTATTGTAATAATGTTCAAGCAAAAACTACACTGTCTCAGAGATATGTCATGATACAATGATTTCCTATTGATTACATAAAAATACGATTTTTACTCTCCCTCTCTGTGACTCATGTCCTGAAATTTATAATTCTGATTTGCTTTCATTTTTCTTCTGAACAGAAACTGAAGATGGCAAGAAAATCCCTTGCTTTACTAGCCCTGATTCCTATATTGGTTATAAAACTTTCCTGGTGTTTTCTGCCAAATTTTGTATTTTGGAGTGATGGCATCACTCATGAAGCTATTACAAGAAAGGCCATTGTAAGAGTCACAGTAAGGCTTTTTCAAGAGATTCCAAACTCAGAAGGGAATACATTACCAGCAGATATGGTAAGTCTCATATCCATACCGAAATGTGATTCCTACAGCTTACCACATCATTGATGTCAAGAATCCCTCTGTATTTCGTCTGTAATTACACTACATCTCTGAAGTCCTAGACCTGCTCTTATTTCCTCGCTTACCCTTTACTTCAACTGTCTACACCCACCTGTTTTTTTCTCTCATAGACTCCTGGTTTATCTCTGATCTTTCCCACTCCTGACTTACCTAACTTACTTTTAGTTACCAACGTGCTGATAGTTTCTTCTCTAGCTTCTCCTTCACTTGTCTCTACCCACTCCATTTGCTTTGCGGGCTCACTCCGCTCCCCTACCCTAGCCCCATATCCCACCCACCCCCAGGGATCCTACTCTTATACCATCTAACCACACCGATTCCCTCTTCCAGCAATCACAAACCCTTCACCATTGGCCAATGAACTCCAATTCCCTCCTTTCCCTATCTCTCCCACCACACCCTCCACCTCTTCCTTTCCACACCTAGTATACCTCCGTGCCTATAACAGGAACCTAACAACTTACCTTTCCAAATGTAAAAGCTACCCACCCCAGCCCTCATACTTTCACTTCTACCACCTTTAACTTTAGCCTACCTGCTAACCTCCTATGAACACCCATTATATCCACACCTTCTCTACCTCAATAAGCTATCTACCTCTCCTTCTCTACCCATTTTCACTAACCATGTTAACATAACATCTACACCCAGCTATCTACTAGTAAAATACCATAGGATAGCCCACATTAAATATGACTCTCCCAATCCCAGAAAATCTCTAACTCTATATAGTAAATTCCCAAAGCCTAGACTTCAAACACTACTCCTCTCTTTAAAAGATGGAGACATTCACCCAAACCCAGACCCAACAACTGCTACTACCACTCAACTCCTCAACCCCAACCCCTCTACTATCCATTCCCTTACCAAACCACCTAACTCACTCTTATTAACTCACCTCAACATACGTAGCATTAATAACAAAGTTACACCTCAACATACGTAGCATTAATAACAAAGTTACACCTCAACATACGTAGCATTAATAACAAAGTTACACCTCAACATACGTAGCATTAATAACAAAGTTACACCACAACATAGTTACACCTCAACATACGAGCATTAATAACAAAGTTACACCTCAACATACGTAGCATTAATAACAAAGTTACACCTCAACATACGTAGCATTAATAACAAAGTTACACCTCAACATAATGGCATTAATAACAAAGTTACACCTCAACATACGTAGCATTAATAACAAAGTTACACCTCAACATACATTAATAACAAAGTTACACCTCAACATACGTAGCATTAATAACAAAGTTACACCTCAACATACGTAGCATTAATAACAAAGTTACACCTCAACATACGTAGCATTAATAACAAAGTTACACCTCAACATTTAATAACAAAGTTACACCTCAACATACGTAGCATTAATAACAAAGTTACACCTCAACATACGCAGCATTAATAACAAAGTTACACCTCAACATACGTAGCATTAATAACAAAGTTACAATTAATAAGAAAGTTACACCTCAACATACGTAGCATTAATAACAAAGTTACACCTCAACATACGTAGCATTAATAACAAAGTTACACCTCAACATACATAGCATTAATAACAAAGTTACACCTCAACATATTAATAACAAAGTTACACCTCAACATACATAGCATTAATAACAAAGTTACACATCAACATACGTAGCATTAATAACAAAGTTACACCTCAACATACGTAGCATTAATAACAAAGTTACACCTCAACATACGTAGCATTAATAACAAAGTTACACCTCAACATACATAGCATTAATAACAAAGTTACACCTCAACATACGTAGCATTAATAAAAATTAATAACAAAGTTACACCTAAACATAATTAATAACAAAGTTACACCTCAACATACGTAGCATTAATAACAAAGTTACACCTCAACATACGTAGCATTAATAACAAAGTTACACCTCAACATACGTAGCATTAATAACAAAGTTACACCTCCACATAGCATTAATAACAAAGTTACACCTCAAGATACGTAGCATTAATAACAAAGTTACACCTCAACATACGTAGCATTAATAACAAAGTTACACCTCAACATACGTAGCATTAATAACAAAGTTGCACAACTCCATGCTCTCTTGGAAGTCTACTCCTTTGACATTCTTTGTTTAACAGAGACTTGGTTAAAACCTGTAACTAAAGACAATGAAGTCATCCCACCCAGTTATAATATTTTGTGACTTGACCATGTAGCCAAGAAGGGTGGTGGGGTAGCTATCCTATTTAAATCTGGGTTACAGATTACTACCTACGACTATAAACCACCTCAAGACTCAACACTGAAATTCATATTACCAAGCTTCAACTTAACACATTCAAATCCATTTATATTATCTGTATCTATCTTCCTCCTGGTAATAACATTGCCACCATAGAAAATATCCTTTGTTGGTTATCTCAAAACTTACCCCAAGAAACCATAATCCTAGGTGATTTTAACATTGATTGGAAGTGTTGTAGCAGTAGCCACCCTACCATCCATATTAACCTTTTTGTTTTTTCTCAAATCATTACCTCCCCTACCAGGATAAACAAGCCTAATACGAAAGAAAGTACCTTAGATTGGATTCTCATAAATAATCATCCCCAGACATATGAAGCTGGAACCCTCCCTGATGATGTAAGTGACCACTCACTAACCTATATCATCAGGCTTAAAACCAATCTACCCAATCCAGTCACATTTAGGACAATTAGAACCAAGAAAAACTTCAACCCCGATCACTTCCAAAGAGAACTAAGAGCATATAACTGGTCTCCCTTAAATACCTCACACTGGAGGAAGCTGTTAATTACTTTAATTCTAACTTCCTAGCCATACTAGACCACCATGCACCAGCCCACTCTATTAGAATGAGAACTAAATCTGCCCCATGGCTTTCAAAAGAAACCAGGCAGAAAATCAATCTCAGAAATAAATACTGGAATAAATCTCGTTTAACTAAAAACCCAGTAGACCAACAAAACTTCAGACAGCTGAGAAATGAAACTAAAAAAGCTATACTGTCTGACAAAAGAAACTACTACCTACAATTCCAGTAGACTCACCGTAATAAACCACAAAAGTTCTGGGCGAGTATTAATAAATTATTACACCCAGGTCAATCCATCACACCTAACCCACAAGGCACAGACCAGGAGAATCCCAAGCAGACTGCTAATGCCTTTAATACCATTTTCACTGATGCCATTCAAACTCTTGCCAGTCAATTATCAACTCAGAACTTAATATCTAACTCTAACCCATCCCCTCCATTTCTCTTCCAACCAGTCCCAGCAACATATATTCTTACCCTTATCCAAAAACTGAACCCATGCACCCCTTAAGCAGACCCACTACCTGCTGAATATCTGCAAAAGGCAGCCAAATCCATCGCCTGTCCCATTTCCATTCTCAGCAATAGAACCATCAGTGAAGGTCACATCCCTAGAATATGGAAAGTATCCCATATTATCCCCCTTCATAAGGGTGGGAACTCTACTGAACTCTCCAATTACCGTCCCATAGCCCTACTTTCTCCCCTAACAAAGATCATGGAAAAATGCATCCACAGACAATTGGTAGACCACCTAATCCAAAATAATTACTTTCAAACTCTCAACATCATTTCAGACCTTCCCACAGCACTAGTACTGCCCTCCTTTCCTTTACTGACTGTATTAACAAAAACAGTAACCTCAATATGCTTTCCTCTGCACTGTTTATAGATCTGTCTAAGGCATTGGATAAGGTAAATCACCAGATACTTATAAATATCCTCAAACCTCTGTCACTAGATTCACTAGCTATAAAATGGTTCCAGTCCTACTTAGATAACAGACAACAGGCTGTGCTTTGGCACAACATTCTATCTACCCATCTGCCTGTTAACACTGGTATTCCACAAGGGTCCATTTTAGGACCTCTCCTACTTTCTATATTTATCAACGACCTTCACCTTGCTGTCCCCCAAGCTACATGCATACAATATGCAGATGATTCCACACTTACATGCTCAGCCACATCTATATCTGAACTTCACTCCCTTACCCAAAAGGTGTTTAACACAGCTGAACAATGGTTTACACACCGCTGTCTCCTTCTGAACCCCAAAAAAACTAAACTCCACTTTTTTACTCCTACTTGTACGTCCCCCCCAATAGACTTCACAGTAATATCCAATAATGGTACTCTCATATCCCCAGATCCAACTACCAAACTACTAGGTATCACCATAGATAACAACCTTAACTTTGACACCCATATTAACAATACTCTAAAATCTGTTAATAGAAAACTGGTCTCTCTCTCTCTCTCTACAGGATCAAACCCTTCCTCTCTCCTGCAGCTAGAATAACTATTGCTCACACTCATCCAATTCCTACTCTCCTCTATGCCTCACCCATATATACTAATCTCTCTAAAAACAACCTTAATAAAATGGAAAACTCCTACAATAACACAGCCAAATTTGCAACAGTTAACCCTTTCAGAACCCACCACTGTTTTAATCTAAAGCAGCTAGAATGGCTTGAATTACAAAATCAGCTTAAATTCCACCAACTGACCATTGCCCATAAAACCCTTTACCAACCTACCAATACCCCTATACTATCTACCCTCATTACCCCCTACAACAATTTAAAGACCTTGCGATCATCACATAAACTTCTTGTAAATATTTGTAAATCAAACAACAGGGCTGGGGACTCTCTTTTCCTCTAATACTGTTGGAAAATCCTGAAACCTTCTTCCAAACGAACTTTCCTCTCTTCCCTCTATATCACTCTTTAAAACCAAACTGAAACTTTTCCTCAGAACACACTGGTTGTGCCCCTGTACTAAACCTGACTGATCAACTAGCTCTTGTTACTTGGTTCAACCTACCCTCCTCTTCTCAATAATCAAGTTCCTTTTCTTAATAACAACTGACCTTGTCCTTCTAGATACTATTACTTACATCTTCAGAATCTCATTAAGGAGACTACTTTTACTAATGTATTGTATAATTTCAGCTCCTACTTTTTCTTTATGATGTATTGCAACTACATTTTGTATTGTACTAATTGTATCTGTATATTTTGCACTACGTTATGAACGAATGACCTCTTTCATTATTCTCTGTACTGTATCTGCAATGTTCATTTTTGTATATGTGATTTTGTTTTTTTTCCTCTGAGCTTTTCTCCCTGGGCCTCTACTGAAAATGGGCATATAGCCAGTTAGACTAGCCCGGTCAACAAATGTAAAATAAATAAAATAATAAATAAAATAAAAGTTTAAGTAACATCCCTTTCACAGTACATGGCAAGAAAAATGTGCAAATATACATGAAGACTACATAATCTTTTGTAACTGTGAACTCTGAAACACTGCCTGCACAAAAATATAATTATACAATGACCCCCCCCATTAACATTCCAAAACATGCATGCTGACTGGTCAGCATGCCCGTTGTAAATCAGACTTATACTAATGGAAAAAGGTCCAGTCGCCTGGACATTTTCCATTAGTATAAGTCTTTTTTTTGTTTTTTGTTTTTTTTTGGGCAGCAATGGAGAACGGAAGAGCTCCATTGCTGTTATCTTGCTATGCATAGCGAGATAGCTTAAAAAAAAGCAACAGAGATTTTCCTTTCTCCGTTGCTTTTTTTAAAGCTGTATCGCTATTTTAAAACTCGTTTAACATAGCGAGACAGCTTTAAAAACAGCAACGGAGAAAGGAAGATCTCCATTGCTTTTTTTTAAAGCTATCTCACTATGTTAAACTCTTTTAGTATAGCGAGACACGTTTTTAAAAGCAACGGAGATCTTCCTTTCTCTGTTGCTTCCACACACAGCTCTGATGTACTGTGTAACCATATGCATGCACAGTACATCAGAACTGCCTCAGAATACTGGACAGCTGCGGAAGGGCAGCAAGGAGGCATTATATAATGCCATTATTTAAGAAAAGTAAGTATTTTTTTCTTAAATAATGTCATTGTATAATAGCAATAACCCACTTCTGGGTGTGGGTAATGCTGGATTTACCCACGGTTGTCTTTGTTTGGCCACTCGGGCTTCGCCCTCATGACCAAACCACACCAACCGTGGTTAAATCCAGCATTACCCACACCCAGGTGTGGGTTATTGCTTAAGCAATCAACCTAAATACTATATAATTTTATCAGCAACCAAACGCTAGGAAACCAAAAGTCATTTTTGCACTGGCTGATTGAATGCAAGAGTAGTTCTGAAGCATTTTTTATACAAAATAACTTCCTCCCTCCCTCCATCAACATTAAGCCCTAAGCAGAGTCTCCAGTTACCTATCAGCATGTATAAATATTACAATGTGAGCTTAGGTATCTAATGTACAGATTTTTGGAAAATTACAAGGCTCGGTTATATCCGAGAAGATAATTTATAAGTTAATGCGTAATAAACATTGTTAAGGTTAATTCAGGATAACTGGGCTACAATATAATTAATCATGCTATGTTAGATAATGCTGTATGTATAAAGTATACAAAACACAGACTCGATCTAAGCTATAAAACACAGAAGGACAAACTTAACTGATCCATTCTCTCCCTGTCTTCTAGTTACAATTCAGTTTTTTCAGCACAGAAACATAGATTCTACTAGCAAATAAGGGTTGAACTTTTGGCCTATCAACTCTGCCCGCGTCCTCACCTTTTTGGGTAAACTGCAGACCATGCACAAACAGTGGTTTTCTTATTTTTCTTCTGAACAGAATAAAAGCTATCATATGCCTGTTCTATCCATTCTTCACTGTTACCATTTCTGATGCTGATGATACCTCTGGAAATACTGTTAATTTTCCTTAAATTTCCTTTGAGCCTTCCATGTAGTATCTTCAAATTGTGTCATCTTGATTCATTTTCATCTCTCTTTTTAAAAACAGTGTACCAAAGTAGTATTATGTCTACTAAATCCTCTCTTCAAGAATGTACAAATTATTTGTAGCCATCACTGAAATGGCTTCTCTGAAGACTACATAACATTTTTGTTGTGTTCATTCCAGACTAAGGCTGCCTTTTCTATGTCCTGGCAAAAAAAGGTGGTATCTAGACTTGTATACGATACCCAGGATGGGATCCTACCAGCTGACTCTAGAATGTTAATATCTAAATGTGTTCTAATGATTATTTATCTTCTTAAGTGTGACAATAGTCTTAGCTGCTTTTATTACTCTTGTTACATACAAAATAAAATGAATACTGAGACCTTGCAAATATTGAAGTATAAATAATGCAAGTAACTAAAACATTGCCACTACACTGAGCCACGGACAAGATGTGATCTGTTTGCTTTATTAACATAATAAAGTAGACAGATCTTAGCTGTGTATCAGTGTACTGGCAGTCTTTTAGTTATTTTTGCTTTGATACATACTTGGAAGTTGCCCAAAGAAATTAATCTCAAGTTCCTTTCCACTTTTGTTGTTGCAGCACTGTTGTTTGTTGTTGATCCAGCCATATCAGCGCTCTGACCTGGTCAAAAACAATTATTAAAATAAATAAAAATGCTTTTCTTCCAGCAGTACAATTTCTTTGTAGGCTATTATTTCCACAATAAATTGTTTTGCATTTTTGATTTTAAAATATTGCATTTTAGGCCATCCCTCCAGTTTTAACAAATACTTTCTTAATTGTTCTGCTTTTCATGGGTATTAGTCCTTTTGTATTTTATTTATTTATTTATTTTTTGCCTCCTTACTTCATTGATAACTTTCTTCAAGCACCCTTTTCAGCCATGACCTATATAGTATTCTCTGAAAAGCGATAGCGGGCATAGTTGTTAAGTATCAGGAACATTTCTAGAATTCAAATGCTTTTGTTGTCAGAAACATTAGAGCAAACAATAATATAATGGTTGTAGTCTGTGATTTGAAATCATGATTTGCAACAAACAGAGTTTTCTGGAAGATGTCTGAATTATCATTTTCAGAAAGTGGTGGGTGAGTTATCGACAAGAGTTACTGAACTTTACTCGAACAGAAAATGAAAGGAGGAATGCATTGGAACAAAATACATTTGACACTGGTTTTAACAAGCAGAATGTACCCAGATTATCAGTCTGTTTTATTTCCTGTTTTCTTACTGCCAGCAAGGCAATAGAACATGTTATTAGAGATAATAATGACATTCTACTAGCAAATGTTAAACCTAGATAATTTGCTGGTAATAGTAGACAATTTGTATACTGGTGTGCATGCAATTTCAAAATAAAGTGTAAATAATTATTGTGTGACCTTTGTTTCTAGATGATTGTCACTGTTGAAGTGACAACCTGACCCCATATGCAAAATGGAAAAAAGGGCTTGTGGATGGATGGATGGATGGATGTGGATGCTAAAAAAAGATGAGCGAATGTAAAGAACCATTTAAATCTCCATCTTGCAGTGCATACCAGTACGTCTTATTTTTTAAATTTATCAGGGTAGAGAACTGATCACAAGTGAACAACCTCAGTCTCACTTCAGGAAAATAAGAGAGTCAAAATTATGAGTTACCTTTCGTGAGACTTAGCAAGTGTATAATACAAACATGCATCCATAATATGCCATTATCAACTAACAAAAAACTTAAAGAGCATACACAGCTGTAATCGTCATTATTTACAATGAATCAAGACAAACCACATTTGGAAAGTGAGGAGTCTGAGTGATAACTACAGTTGTGTGTTGTCGAAGTGGGAATGAGAGGATAATTAAGTAGACTGAAGGATGTTATAGAGAGTTTCTGAGTAGTCGGAAGGAAATGCTATGTTAAGTAAAAGTTTATATGAATGAGAAGTGTAGAATAGTGCAGCAGAGTGTGCCATGTGAGGGACAGTAAGAGTGTTACTACTCTGAAAAGCGAGAGAGAGAGAGAGAGAGACAGAGAGAGAGAGAGACAGAGAGAGAGAGAAAAACAGAGAAAGAGACAGAGAGAGAGACCGAGAGAGAGACAGAGAGAGAGAGAGACAGAGAGAGAGACAGACAGACAGAGAGAGAGAGAGACAGAGAGAGAGAGAGAGAGAGAGAGAGAGAGAGAGAGAGAGACAGAGAGAGACAGAGAGACAGAGAGAGAGAGACAGAGAGAGAGAGAGACAGAGAGAGAGAGAGAGAGAGAGAGACAGAGAAAGAGAGAGAGACAGAGAGAGACAGAGAGAGACAGAGGGAGAGATAGCTCAAGTTAGATGATATGACTGATGGAGAGGCAATGACCTTGGCTGATGAGAGGAGGTAAGCCTTTAGGTCAGGCCTAACCTTAGGTTAACATGCAGTGCCTTTTGTTTGTGGGGAATGCCTTCTCAGTGCTCTGGACCTAGTATACAGAGACAATGATCTGTACAATAAAGTGTAGTCTTGAGGGATTGCAGTGTTGAGGGGGCAGAATGGTTGTGGGTTCTAAGGCTCTACAAGGAAGGCTGTCTAATTAATATAGCTGCAAGGGCCCGGTTGACTAGGAGTTTGAATAGATGAGATCCTAAGAGAAGGTGGACCCTTTGCTGAATGAAGCAGGAAGCATTTTGCTTTTTTTTTCATTATTATGGTACTGGTTACCAAAATCCACACAATTTGCTGGTTATTATTTGAATGTATATGGAGTGTGTTATTTTATGCTGATGCTAAGAGGCAGAAGTTGCTTTCAATTTGAGAGAGTAGAATTTCTTTGCTGGTGGCTGTTCTGAAGGAGAGAGAGATTTCATTGGCCCAAAAGTGGAGTGAATTAGCCTTTTTCTTGTGTAATCAGCATGAGGGAAAGGTTAGGAGAGGCAGTCAAGCCAAGTGCAATGGTATTTAAAAGAGAGATCTGTGGGGGTGTTGTTGTGGTCATAGACATGTAAAAACATTGTGTGTGTGTGTTTAAGCTTTTCTCTGATGTCAAACTGATAACTTTAGTTTTGCTGGTGTTGAGATGGAGTTTTTTGTTGGATATTCAGTTAATTAGAACTAGGAAATCTGCTTGCAGAGATCTCAAGGTGAATAACAAATCTGTTCATCAAAACAATGGCAAGATTTATTTTAACAATTCTGAAATTGCCATAGAAAAGGAGCGCTGTGCTTCCGGTATTTGCAAAACACTTTTATATTGGAAAACATGGACGGTGCAGTGATGCAATGGTAGCATTGTCACCTCACAGCAAGAGGTTCTTCAGCTTGATTCTTGGCTGGAGTGCCTTCTGTGTGGAGTCTGCATGTCCTCCCTGCATTTGTGTGGGTTTTCTCTGGATGCTCCAGTTTCCTCCCACTTTGCAAAGACATGTGTCTGGAGTGTTTCTCCCTGGGCCTCTACTGAAAATTGTCTTGGTTCCAAGTTGGACTTTCCTAGTAAACAAATGTAAAATAAATGGACATAATGCTGCATGTACTGTAGAATATGAAAAAAGATTAGTTTTATTTCAAAAGCTTTGCATAACTTTTAATAGTGTGTTCTTTCAAAAGCATTTTTTATTCCTAGGTTTGAGTGGGTTTTTTTTTCAGTTTCTGTTTCCATTAATGGACTATAGTTGATTTACTTATTTCTGATTAATGCAAATGAATATTGTTATAGCCGTCAGTGGTCAGTGTTCAGTGGTATAGATATTAATCAGTTATGTTTCTTAGCAATGAAATTTAGTATTATATTTGAAAACTAAACCTAAAATTAAACAAATCAAGAGCAAAGAAAATTGCTTTCCCAATAACTCGTTATAGCATGCTCAATTATTTCCTCTTTAGATTACCTAGATTTATGCCTTCCATGTTTTTATTTATTTTTTATTTATCATTTGTTAACCAAGAAAGTAAAAATATCAAATGACCCTTTTCAACCGTGGCCTGGGCGATTAGGCATAAACAGAAATGGTATAGTATAGAAAACATTAACTGGAATGTAACATAACAAATGTCTGCAGATATTTTACATGGAAAGAACAAAAGAATAACCTGACAGAATGCACACATTGTACAACAGTGTAAACAGCGAATTCACAGTTTAATTAACAGTTTCTTACAGACCAAAATAGAAGCATATGTAAAAGGAAAACTAGTTCAGGAATTTGAAGATCCATTAAGATCTGTAATATCAGATCCTTATTTAGATTAAATGCCAGACTTACCTTATCTTGCATCAGTCTATATGCTACACATTGAAAATTTACTCTGCCTAGCCTCCTGGAAAATTTCCTTTGAACCAGCTCTACTTCGTTGTAGACACAAAATGCTAATCCAAACACTATACAAATGCACAAAATGTAATTATTTCTAGCTGAAAATGTTTTAAAAATTATAACTAGCAGTTTTAGAGAATGAGCTCCTATATATAACACAAGAAGAGGAAATATGTTACTTTCAATAATAATGTCCAGATCTTTCATAATGTAACCATGTACATAGATTGATCATCTTTACAAAGTATACCTACAGTCCTAGGATTTCCAAAATCCATAACTCAGCAATTAAAAACATTAAATTTGACATCCGCCTTGTCCAGGAGTTGATTTTGTTAAGATAACTGTTAATAAAAAGATTTTCCAATATGGATACAGGAATACAATATTTGCAGCCATGTCCATAACTGGATTACCAACACTTTTTCAACACTGGGAAAGATAAAAAACAAAATTAAACACTACTGACCCAATACAGCACATTGAGAGACTCCTAATTGAGTTTTTGTTCATTCAGGTAACCCTGAACCTGTACATATTGCTTCCTTCTAGTTAACCATTCCATAGGTTCATAGGTGAAAAATAGACTAACTGCCCAGATAACCATAGCCAGTATCCTGATGTCAAAATAAAACCTTCTAGATTGTGTCTATGAGGTGAGAACATTAACCGTTATCCCAAACCGATCCCCTACCCAGGACCGATTTTATTATGTTTGAATTAGACTCATAAGAAACATGACTGGACATAACTGTATCATAAGAAAACATATTAATCACCTTAGCAAGATGCAGGTATATGAAAATTACAAGCAGTCCACTGTCTAATACCAGACTAACTGAATTGTGAAAGTTTGCAATGCTAGCTAAAGCAGATGTTCCTATTAAAAACAATATTGGAAACCTCTAATTCAGCTCAATCAGAATTAGAATGTTTCATAACTTAAACAGTATTCAAACAATTTCCCAAGTATAGATGCAATACTTGTAGGGTGATAATTTTGGATTAGCTCGCACCTTCTGTTCTTATAAACAGAACTAATGTCAGATAGCTTCCCATCATAAGGAATGTTGTGTGACATTAACAACTTGTTGAGTAACAATGAGAGAATAGATATAAAACGAAATTGTGATTTATGATGAATGAGCAACTTTTTAACACCCTGGAGACAGACTAACTTTTTTTTTTTATTTGCTCTAGTACAGTAATTTTTATATACTGAAAACCCTTTCCTGATTTATTCAAATGCTTTTCCACTTTCTTATTCCACTAAGGAGATAATCCATATTTTTATTTAGCATTATCTTTAATCCTAAGGCATTTAATTATAAGATCCAAGTATATGTCCGCAACATATTATAGCTTTTACTGCCACTTCTAGACATACTCATGCATGTCCAGTCCACAAATGTTAAAGATTTGTTTATATTATAAATTCTAAAATAACTTCTTTGCAATCATATACCTTAACAAATAACTGTACAATTTTTATAGTCAAGATATCAAATGTTGACAGAAATATGAACAGATATCGCAGTTAGCTAACATGCATTAATACAACTAATCAACCCAATTCTGTTTGTCAATACTAGATCCAAGAAATTATTTCCTCATACAGGATAAGTGATATCAACTGATAGTAATCTTATAAAATGACAAGGTGAACAAGTTCCAAAGTAAAACAAGCAACAAGCCATTCACCTTCTTTCACAACTTATTACAGGATAGTTAAAATCATACACCAATGTTTTGGGGAGTCTTCCAATTGGGCTAATAAAGAATACAAATATTTAATATTTTGTGCCATATTCATATTAAATAGCCAGAAGCATCCAACCAACTTTACTTCTGAGCCATTTTTGAAGTTTTATAGAGTCAAGGCTATGATCTTTAAATCAGAATCAACATAAATTATGTCCCCCAAAGAGTGTTCAGAAAAAATATTATGATACTCTAATTACTGGCATTTCCACCAACATTACTGTGAATATTTTCAGACTGCATGTTCGATTGGATCAAAATGTTGGTATTCTGTGTAGGAAAGTTATCTGCATATCCAAACACTCTGTAAAACTTTAGTGACGACACATTGTGGAGTCACTGTTAACAAAAACATTTTTTCCAAATTACCAAACATGTGTCACCTGAAGCATTCATGTAATGTACCTTCTTCCATCACATAGTTAAGAAAACCTTTCCATATTTCTATAAAAGACAATGCAATAGTATAACAAACAGGAGTTATGTACGTATTGCTGCTCCTTTCACATGCAAACTCGGACAGGCTCCCAACATGTGTGAACTGTTATTTAAAAATGAAAGGCTGTACAAATCACCACTTCTATTATGCCTCCAAAAAATTTATTTATTTATTTATTTTCACTTTGATTATTTATTTATTTATTTTCTGTTTGATTAATAAGAGTTCAGAGAGAACATACCAAACAGCAATTTCAGAAGCCTGTATCTGCCCAAAAGGGTGTTAAAAGTACAAAATGTAGAGCAAGCCTTATTCAGTTTAATCATCCCAAACCCTTGATTAGCATCCAACATTAGACATTATGGCAAAACATTGTTTGAGCAGATGGCCTTCCCTTTTGATCTGTTTAAGTCTTGGGGTCCTATACATATTCTAAGCTTGTCTTATTTCATGATTGTAATTATACTAATTGCCCAGTCAGTCACTTCAGATTGCTAAATAATTAACAATTATATTAAACATTTACATGCATTTTGATTCTTGCTCACTTCTGCTTCTAAGAACCATGGGAACCCATCAGGTGATATTTTAAAGCAGTATTCCCTGATAACCAGCCTAGTCAGGTAAACACATTGGAATAATTCTGTGAATGTTTTAGTAACTGGATTACTCTGCTTCTTAACCCTTGTAAAGTGCTCATAATTGTAGCCCATAATTGGATTTTTGTTATTATACTGGTTAGCACAGTCAGGACCTTTAATGGCTCCACGATGTTTAGGAAATGACTCCCCATGGGAAGTGCAAAATGCTCTAATGAGAGTCCCAATACCTTAAAATTAAAGTGTGATTGAATGCTAGTACCAGTGAATTTGAAACTCACTAATATACTTGTGTTTTACTGTATTTCAGTTAGGAGATGTTCCCAGAGCCCCACTATTTATATCTACTTACATCAAAAGTCTGTAGCTTGGAGTATGGAGAATAATTTGTGATACCATACCTTTGCCTTTGGTGCAGAAGGCTGTAGGTTCTATTCTGACACCATTTATTTATTTATTATTTATTTATTTTACATTTGTTTACCGGGATAGTCCGACTGGATACATGTCCATTTTCAGCGGAGGCCCAGGTAGAAAAGCTCCACAAAGACAAACTTACATAGATTACACAGAAGTTAGCAAACAATTATAAAATCAAAGTGATTATATACAATGGGTTAGTAGTGATTCCCTAGTAGGGACTCACAATTGTTATGGATAGAGAATTAAAAGTAAGAGACATCAGACTGGAAGCACAGCTTGGTGATGTAGTTACAAGTTATGATAATTGCAGAATATGCTTTTAGTTTATAACTTAATCAGGGTTGGTACATGGGCATAGCCAATTCACTTTGAGATACTGTTTGAGGTTTTTTTTTTTAAGAGACTTTTGGAGGAGCGTAGGGTTTTATAGTTTGGCAACAAATTCCAGGTTTTGTCAATGAAGTTGGCAAACAGGGATTCACCAGCAGAGTTATTAGTTTTGTGGGTTTGGACCAGTAGTTTATTGGCTGACCATAGGGATCTTAGATTGCTATATGGCTTAATAATATTTTTAAGTGAGGGGGTATCCTCAGGGTGGTACAAAATTTTGTGCGCTATTAAGAGTTGATTGAATTGAATTAAGCTGGGCAGTTCAAGCCACTCTAGTTGTTTAAGGTCCTGGCAGTGGTGGGTTCTATAGGTGGAGCCAGTGGCGAATCTGGCAATATGATTGTAGCTATGGGACAGCTTACCTAGTACAGATTTGTTGAGGTTTGAGAGTACAGGTGAGGCATATAAGAGAGTAGAGAGTAGTTGTGATCGGGCGATTGCAGTCCTAGCCAGTGGGGTTAAAAATGTCTTGTTTCTATACAGTGATCCAAGCTTCTTATTGATGGTCTGTATGGTTTTGTTGACCTGTAGGTCAAATTTGAGATTAGATAGCTATAAAGAGGATGAAGAACAGAAAGGCTGTTGGTCCAGATGACATACCTGTGGAAGCATGGAGGTGTTTAGGTGAAATGGCAGTGGAGTTTTTAACTATATTGTTTAATGAAATCTTGGAAAGTGAGAGGATGCCTGAGAAATGGAGAAAAAGTGTTTTGGTACTGATTTTTAAGAATAAGGGTGATGTGCAGAGCTGTAGTAACTACAGAGGGATTAAACTGATCAGTCACAGCATGAAGTTAAGGGAAAGAGTAGTGGAAGCTAGGTTGAGAAGGGAGGTGATGATTAGTGATCAGCAGTATGGTTTCATGCCAGGAAAGAGCACTGCAGATGCAATGTTTGCTCTAAGAGTGTTGATGGAGAAGTACAGAGAAGGTCAGAAGGAGTTGCATTGTGTCTTTGTGGATTTAGAGAAAGCATATGACAGGGTGCCTAGAGAGGAGTTGTGGTATTGTATGAGGAAGTCGGGAGTGTCAGAGAAGTATGTAAGAGTGGTACAGGATATGTACAAGGGTAGTGTGATAGAGGTAAGGTCTGCGGTGGGAGTGACAGATGCATTTAAGGTGGAGGTGGGATTACATCAAGGATCAGCTCTGAGCCCTTTCTTATTTGCAATGGTGATGGACAGGTTGACAGACGAGATCAGACAGGAATCCCTGTGGACTATGATGTTTGCAGATGACATTGTGATCTGTAGTGAGAGTAGGGAACAGGTGGAGGAGACCCTGTAGAGGTGGAGATATGCTCTAGAGAGGAGAGGAATGAAGGTCAGCAGGAGTAGGACAGAATATATGTGTGTGTGAATGAGAGGGAGGACAGAGGAATAGTGAGGATGCAGGGAGTAGAGGTGGCGAAGGTGAATGAGTTTAAGTACTTAGGATCAACAGTTTAGAGTAATGGTGAGTGTGGAATAGAGGTGAAGAAGAGAGTACAGGCAGGATGGAGTGGGTGGAGAAGAGTGTCAGGAGTGATTTGTGACAGACGAGTACCAGTAAGAGTGAAAGGGAAGGTCTGCAAGAGGGTAGTGAGACCAGCTATGTTATACGGGTTGGAGACAGTGGCACTGACAAAAAGGCAGGAGTCAGAGCTTGACGTGGCAGAGTTGAAGATGTTAAGATTTGCAATGGGTGTGACAAGGATGTACAGAATTAGGAATAAGTATATTAGAGGGCCAGCCCAGGTTGGAAGGTTTGGAGACAAAGCCAGAGAGGCAACATTACGTTGGTTTGGACATGTGCTGAGGAGGGATGTTGGGTATATTGGGAAAAAGATGCTAAGGATGGAGCTGCCAGGTAACAGGAAAAGAGGAAGGCCTAAGATAAGGTTTATGGATGTGGTGAGAGAGGACATGCAGGTGGGTGGTGTGACAGAGCAAGATGCAGAGGAGAGGAAGAAATGGAAACAGGTGATCTGCTGTGGTGACCCCCAACGGGAGCAGCCGAAAGAAGAAGAAGAAGAAGATAACCCCTAGCAGTTTGGTGTGATTATCTGGGAAAGTAGTGGTACCATTGTTAGATGTGACAGAGAAAGAAAGTGTGGTGGATCTACTAGTGGGAGAGAAGAGTAGAAGTTTAGTTTTATTGGGGTTCAGAAGTAGGCATTGATTGGTGAGCCAGTTCTCGATAGTGTTAAATGTATTTTGGGTTAAGATTTGCAAGTCGGATGGGGAGGTGGCTGAGCAGATGAGAGTGGAATCATCTGCATATTGGATGCAGGTGGCTTTAGGGATAGCAGTGTGGAGGTTGTTGATAAAAATAGAGAAGAGTAGTGGACCTAGTATGGACCCTTGAGGGACACCAAGTGTGAGAGGTAACTGTCTGGAGAGTTTTCCCTGCCATAGTACTGCCTGCTGTCTACCAGTCAGGTAGGACTGGAACCACTGGATAGCAGGCTTGTTGAGGGAAATAGATTTTAGTGAAAGAATGAGAAGTTCATGGTTGACCATGTCGAAGGCTTTTGATAGGTCAAGAAAGAGGGCAGAGGTTAGCCTATTGTCATTCCTGCTTTGGTTTATGGCAGTAGTAAAGGAAAGGAGGGCTGAGGTGGTGCTGTGGTATGGCCTGAAACCATGCTGGGAGTTGGATAGTAAGTTATTCTGTGAAAGGTATTGCATTAGTTGCTTGTGTACACATTTCTCCATTATTTTGGCTAGTGGGGAATGGCAATGGGTCTATAGTCGGATACGTCTGAGGAGCTGCCACCCTTATGGAGTGGGATGACGTGAGATATTTTCCAGAGGGAAGGGACAGCATTTTCGGATAAGGTTCTGTTGATGAGGATAGATATGGGATATGCAATGGCATCTACAGCTATTTGCAGGTACTCTGCAGGGAGGTGGTCAGCAACGAGGGTGGTAGGTTTTAGATTTTTTAGAAGTGTTTTGATAAAACTAGTGGATATTGGTTGGAAGCCAAATTCCGGGTGATTATTAGGTAGATTAGGCATGTGATTTAAGTTAGAGGGGGTTAGTTGATTTGCTAGGGATTGGATTGTTTCAGTGAAAAAGTTATTAAAGGTGCTAGCTATTGTCTCTGGGGAACTATGGGTGTAGTTAGCCGGGGTTGGGGTGGTGGAGTGACCTGGACAAAGTAGTTGATTTAAGCCTGCCTGAACTTTTGAGGGTTGTTGAGGTGTTTTTGTAGGAGATTTTGGTAGAAGCTTTTTTATCCAGTAAAATAGATTTTTTTGTATCATTCCTGAGTTGATATTTTAGATGGTCAAGTGGGGATTTGGTTGTTCTCCAGCTGGCCCAGGCTCTGTTTCTAGGTAGATGGATTGGCAATGCTGCAATGCGGTGCAGTATAAGAGGTTGCTGCATTCTTGAGTGTGTGTTCTCCTTCAGATGAAAATATAGGTAGGAAGGCTCTTGAAAAGTAGGTGCAGCCAGACAAAAATTGTGTCATCTAATTAGCATAAAAACTCCCTAATAACAGATAGCTCATCCAACTTGTAGTAGGGCTTTGGGATACTACTCAGAAACACAAGTTTAAAAAACTAAGAGTGATTAAAATATATGCATATTATTGAAGACACAGTGCAAAATCTGTAGGCTTTAATGAATGAAATTGCAAAGATCTACCTCACACATATATTTTTGTTTTTGAAAAACGGAAGTGTAACATGTTTTATTTATTTATTTTTTATTTATTTATTAAACATTTGTTAACTGGGAAAGTCTGACTTGGAACTAATCAATTTTCAGCTGAGGCACGGGGAGAAACGCTCCAGGCGTATGTCTTCGTAATGTGGGAGGAACCCGGAGTACCCAGAGGAAACCCACATGAATGCAGGGAGGACATGCAGACTCCACACAGAAGGCACCCCAGCAGCGACAATGGTACCGCTGCACCATGGCACCATCCAAACCATGTTGGTCCTCTTTCTTTAAAAAACTGGTGGCAGTAGTAGTTTGGGTAAGTAGTCTGGTTGCCTGTGATCTTAGTAGCATCAAAATTGTGGGTGCATTTGTGCGTGTGTATCTCTCTGAGGAGAGTTCAGAAAATCATACTGAATTGCAAATTAAGACTGAGAAAAGGGACATGCCTCTAAAACTAAGTACAGCATGGGAAGGGGTAAATCATAGCAACAAAAAGCCAGCACCCAACCGGAGCATAAATATTTTATGTGTATAAACACAAAAAACAGACCAGTTTCTAACACAGTCAGTTTAACCACCACATAATATACAGAACATAATGGAATAACTGATCATGAATTAAACAATTATAAATGTTCATTAAGGCCAGGTGGAAATAATCCACCTAGTTTCACAATCCAAGATTTTTCTTTTCTATTTAATAATTTATGCCAACCTGTTTTAAGGGATATGTGTCCCAAAATTCTGCCAGTAATAATACATTTGAAAGTTGCTGTCTTATGAATAATCGTGTGTTTATATAAAGCATTTGTTGAATATTTTTTTCTAATGTTTCTGAGATGTTCTGAGATGCAAAGTATTAAGGTTCTGGAGATTTGGCCAACATAAAAAGCTGAACATGAACAGGCTACAAGACAGCTGGTCCAATCACTGTTACAATTACCAAACACATTAATAAAAAAAACTTTAGAGGTATTTTTGCTTGAAAACACTTTGGTCTGAAAAATATATTTGCAGAAGGAACAATGGCGGTACCCCACAACTTGTGTGCCATCCAATGTAGCTTGTACAGAGCTTTCCATGGGCACAAGATGTTTGTAATGACTGAAATGACATATATGTATATATATATATATATATATATATATATATATATATATATATATATATATATATATATATATATATATATAAAATCTTTGTTTCCCGCATTGCTAAGCTAGTATAGTCCAGTTTTCAGGCTAGTGCTGAATTCAGTGCTGTGATACTAGTTTCTGAGTTGCCCATACCTTACTTGGATAGAAGAATGTTTCTTTGTTCACCTGATAGAGAGGGGAGCTTTGAGCAACCTATCTGTCCCTGGAGGAGTGGTTCCAGCCCAGAAGTTTGTAGTTTATTGGCCATTTTGGGCTAATTTCTATCTCTTTCATTTCCCTACTATAAAAACTGTGTTTGCATGGTTTTGTGCACCGGGCAGTGCCGGTTAGCTACGGTTAAATTATTTCCGGTTCCACTAAGTCTTCTCTTCAGTTTTTCCCTTGAAACTAGTCTAACTCTCAACCTAAGCACTCAAAAAGCATCTTACAGTCCAGCACTTGCTTAGACCTAATAGCAAGCACTAATACACCCTGACACTGATTGCCCAGCAGGGCAAGGCTCTTTATTCACCCCTCATCAACCAAGTGACTAAGCAGCTCACCCTACTATTCAGGCATGACCAAAGGGCAACTTCAGGTGCACTCTCCAGTCCAGCTGGTGAATCTGGGTATCCTGAGGCAATGTTACAACTTGCTCATGTACACAGACAACCCTCTCCACCTACCACAAAACACTAACATATGCGAGAGATGCAATTATACAGCCAAACGGGAAGCTAAGCTGTCTCCACCCAAGACTGGAACAGACAGTCAAGAGGAGAAAATTAACACTTGCACCACAACTCCAGCCGCACACAGACCTAATAAAACAGCACTGGCAAAAAATACACACAGATACACAAAATCATACTCGGAGGCTCTAAATAAAAACCTGCAAAAGCATCAGAGACCTCCAAGGCAGACACCCAAACAACCTGCACTTCCCGTCACAAACCAGACAACACATAAAACACAAAATCAGTGTGCTGCACAATCACAGCCCTTAAGACAAAATAACATACCTAACACACTAGTAATAGGTGACTGTATAGTCAGGCACACTGACGTCCCACTCACTAGACTGGACAAACAGAAGGTTACTGTTAGCTGCCTGTCGGGAGCCAGAATCCGCCACATAACACAAGCACTCCAGAACAAGTACAAATATGACTCTGTCGTTGTTCATGTTGGTGTGAATGACCTGAGACGTACCTCCCTGGACTACATGAAAGGAGACATGGAAGAGCTCTCTGATCATGTAGCCCAGGCTGGTATGACCCTGTACCCTGAGTAGCATCCTGCCCTCACCAAGAATGATACCGCAGTATAAAGAAAAAATTATCAATTTCAACAATTGGCTAAGTTTCTGGTGTCATTCAAAGGGGATCCAGTGTCTGTCAGCCTGGGGTGACATGCTCAACAAGCCACGTTGCTTCGCAAGAGACGGCTTGCACCTGTCACCCCTAGGCTTTTGAATGGCCAAGGCTCTTGCTGCCCCCATAGTGCCTTTTTTAGGCAAGGCTCAAAAGTCAAACCCACCTCCGTAAACAGCACAATTAACAAAAAACTGAGGGTTATGCCACTCAACGCCAGGAGTTTAAATCTCAAAATGCACACTCTCAAAGCACTCCTCAGTATGGAGAAAGTTGACATCTGTGCAGTAACTGAAACCTGGTTCAAGGCTCCAGAGAGCACCCCAGCATTACCAGGCTACAACTCATACCACACGTTTCAGCCACAGAACAAGGACCGAAACACAAAAGGTGGGGGTGTATCCATATTCATCAAGGATACCTACACCTCCAGGTTAGCGGCACAGCATGATACCTCTGAGATCATCCATGTGCAACTAACATCAGGCAAATCTGCAATGCAAATTGTGGCCTGCTACAGATCACCTTCTATGACCCAGAACCACCACTCCACCTTTCTGTAGACACTGGAAAACATGAAGGTCCTACCAAACACCCTGATATTGGGTGATATCAATTACCCTACCAGTCACTGGGAAAACTACTTGAGTACAAATTCCCAGGACCAGCCCTTCCTGGAATTCATCAACTCAAATGCCCTGGATCAGCTGGTAAACTCCCCTACCAGAGGTGAAAACATATTGGACCTGGTCATCACCAACATGGGCGACAGGTATTCCACACCAGAGGTCAACCCGTCACTGGTTAGATCAGACCATAAACTAATCACTATGGATGTCCACGCCCCACCACCACCCCCAACTAAGGAAACCACAGTAAAAAACTTTTCTAAAGCAAATTTCACCTTACTTAAGACAGAGGTGGTAAGTTTCACAGCCCCCATGCTAAAGGATAACGCTGCCCAAGATGCAGAAACCTTTACAAATGCACTCTATGAGCACCTACAAGGATGCATGGATCTTGCCATCCCTAGAAAAACCAAGACTCACTCCTCTAAGAGAAGGAAACCAATTTGGTGGAACCCTGCAATAAACAGGCTATACAATAGAAGAAGGAAATTAGTTCAGAAAAAAAGCAAATCCCAAGAAGGAAAGACATCCCTGATCAGTATCAGTAAGAAACTGAGGTCCCTCATGAATCATCCAAGGCTAACCTCGAAAGAAAAATAGCCAAGAATTCAAAAGATAACCACAAAGGCTTCTTTAGCTATGTTAAGAATCTAAGTGGCAACTCGCAGATATGCACTGAACTAGTGCAAAATAGCACAAAATATACTGAACCTACTGATATTGCCAACATCCTGGCAGATAGATTCAGTGCAAACTTCACCCCCTTCTCACCTCCAAACGGGCCCACAACAATACTAAAAAAGTGTAGTGTCCCAAAAATCACAGATGCACAGGTGAAAACAGCCCTTTCAAAAGCCAAAAACACAGCATCCATGGGACCAGATGGTGTCCCGGGCTGCGTCTTGCATGAACTACAGAACGAACCCCCCACCTAAACACTCTGTTCAATGTCAGCCTCTCTACAGGCTACATGCCCATAGAATGGTGCACAGCAATGGTTATTCCTCACCACAAAGGAGGGGCCACAACTGACCCTGGTAACTATCGCCCCATAAGCCTGACTAGCCTGGTCTGCAAGGCTATGGAGTGCATCATCATGGAACTCATTAACAAAGACATTGGGAACCTCCAAACACTTGACACGACCCAGTTCAGCTTTGTTAAGGGCAGATCATCCCTACTAAACCTGGTTGACTTCTTTGAAGCAGTCATCAAGGCCATAGACCCCTCATGGTGGTTCACACAGCCTACCTTGACCTCGCCAAGGCTTTTGACACCATTCCCCACTCAGGTATTGCAGAAAAACTCACCAGCCTGAAGATAAACCCCTACGTCACGAGATGGTTTGCCAACTGGCTTACAGACAGAACTCACACTGTAAGAATAGCGAGGTCCGACTATAAACCAGTCACAAGTGGTGTCCCACAAGGCTCGGTCCTGGGACCCTTACTGTTCAGCATATACTTCTCAGAAGTACAGGCAAACACAGGAGGAGTATGGCTAACCAAGTTTGCCGATGACTGCAAACTGGGAGCAATAATTGACTCTCCAGCTGACATGAACATCTTCCAAAAGGGCCTTACGGAGACGGAAACCTGGTGTCAAAATCATGGCCTCAAGCTAAATGACAAAAAAAACAGTCATCCCATTTGGGAAAAACAAAACACCCACGAATTACCACATAGGTGGCAAACCCCTTAATACAGAAGAGGTAATAAGAGATCTGGGGACCCAGGTAGATAGTAATCTCTCCTTTGACAATCATATTGCCAAAGTAGTTAGGAAATCCTTTTATGTGGTCCATCTAATTACTAAAGGGTTTGCATCTAGAAATAAAGAGATTATAGTGCCCCTCTACTCATCATTCATTAGACTCGTCATGGAGTACAATGCCCCATTTGGGATGTACCTCACAAGACACTTCCAACAGTTGGAAAGACCACAAAATTACCTCACCAAGAGGATTACTGGTCTCAAACATATGTCCTATGCAGCTCGACTGAAAAAACTCTGGCCGTATTCGGTGGCATATTGCTTACTCAGAGGTCATCTCTGCCTGACTTACAAAGCCATGTCCAACTTAGAATTGATGGACATGCACCACCTAAAGAAATACAAGTCACTGTGAGCCACGCGCTCTAGTGAGCTAAACCTTGCCACAACAATAAATGGAACATGCTGGAGGGATAGATTCCTGTCACAGAGACTCCCCATGCTTTGGAACAAAATTCCAAATTGCATCAAGCAGAGCCCCTCACTAACACTCTTCAAGAGAAACCTTGACGAGTGGATGGGTAACAGAAAATACACCCCTGGGATCACTTCATTGGCTCTACTTGACAGAGGATCAGTTAATTAATCAATGGGGCAGCGAAAGCCGACACACTCTGGCTAGGCTTATAAATGCCCTAGGGAAGATAGTCTAGTACCTACCTATGACCTATATATATATATATATATATATATATATATATATATATATACATTGAAAAAGGCCATTGGGCTGAAACCAGTCTGTTTTTGTGTTTGTACACATAAAATATTTATGTTCCAGTTGGGTGCTGGCTTTTTGTTGCTGTGAGTTTTGTTTTTTTGAGCCTGTGTGCCTGCCATCCTTGCAGAGGTCCTGGAAGGGGTAAATCATGCCTGGAAATAGGAATGTTCCTCCAAAATAGGTACATTTGAGAGGTTTGCTTGTGCCCTAAATATGCCATAAGATTGCATGGAGATTAATGCATGGTGTTAGGCAAATTCAGCAGAGGATGGCATAATGATTAAGGTGTTTACCTTAGAAACACAAGGTGCAGGGTTTGATTCTCACATGGGGCAATTGGCTAGGCTTAAAATGGTCCCTGAGGACAGTTAGCCTAGTATGAATCTATGTAATATTTTTCCATGTTGTAGTATACATTTCTCAGACCAGCATTAGTTTTACTGCTCTTTGTGTTGTCTCAATAATGTACTCTTTCCAGGTTATGCATTTCTGCTTTTAATCTGATTTTCTGAATGAACATTTAATATTGATGAACAAACGTATTCTGGCTTGTGCACATAAACCTGAAAGCTTCTTAATTAAAAACTTTTAGGATGTATGTAGTTGTTGATATGTCAGGTGAGGAATATCCCAAAGGAAGCATTGTGCAAAGTAATAGGATTTCCTAACTAAAATTGTCACATGATGGTCAAAGGTGAGGGAACTGTCAACTCAGGTACCCAGGTCGATACCATATGTTGAGGGTTGAGGTTATTTGCAAAATGAAATGATACTACACTTTTTTCACGTTTTAATTTAAACCAATTTTCAGTACACCAGGTTTTAACTACCGCAAATAATTTTTCAGGGGTTAAAATGTCAGAGGAAGTTGTAAAAATAGCACCCAGTTTGCAAGTTATTGGCCAGTATGCTAGAGGTTGTAGTTCTCAGTATGGAGGAAAAAGAAATAAATTCTAAAAAGGAAGGTTCCCAGTGCAAAGCCCTGGGTGACTCTGCTGTTTTCCTTCATCCTTGTGGGTTCTGTCTTTTAGCAAATTTGCTATCCACCTAGCTATACAAGGAGTTATATTTAAACATTTAGCTTACTTACAGTGCCTGGATGGGGTACAGTGTCAAAAAACTTTCAGTAGGTCAATATATGTTGTTTGAACAGCCATTGTCAACAGCCTGTATGAACATGTTGAAGAAATTAACTAGATTTAATAAGCAAAGACTCCCTTTGTTAAAGACAACCTAACCTAATATCATTTCTCATATCATGACTGATCTGATCAGTTATGATAAACTTCATACTTTCACAGATCAAGATCATAAGGCTGATGGGTCTGTAATTACTGGAGTTCATGGTAGGGTCATCCATGTGGGGAATCATCATCAGTATGATGTACAATAATTCAGGAAAAATCCTGGGGCAAACCTTGGTTAAATCACTTTAGGAGAGATTCAGTGAGGGTATGCTTGACACTACTTTGTTAAATATCCAGGTATATTGTCAGGTTCCATGCAGAACATATCTTTGGCTTTTGATAGTGCCTTCCAAATATCCAAACATGTTGTCAGTCTCCATAGAAGAATTAGCTTTGATCTTTGATAGCACTTCAGACCATGAGCCTTGGTGACAGTAGGGGGTGTACGAGATTGCGGCATATGTGGAGATTGCATAGATGTTTCAAGGATGATGTTTGCAGTAAACTTATTTGGGGGTACATTCATGCTGCCTACTGGGCCAGAGTGGGAGGTCTCATTAAATCATTTCTGAGCATCGTTGGGTATTGTTCCTTAGTTTTCTAATGTAGCTAAAGAAGAACTGTGGTTTTGTTAGCTTTAGATGCTATCATTAGTTCAAGAACTGCTTTAATGGTCCTAATAATGCTTTTCATTATATGCCCTGGCAATATTTTTATACTATCTTTGTTTGGAGAAGGTTTGAACCTACTATATAGTTTAAGGAGTTTTTTTTCCTCTTGTACTAAAGTTTATTTATGTTGGAGGACCACAAGAGTATTTTTTCCATTGTATTTTGCTTTGGTTGGGACTGTTAATTCTATGCATTTGTCAAATTGTGTGTAGGACTCATTTGTGACGATAACTGTTGAGTGAGTTTCTGAATTACTGCTGTCATAGGTAAATTTTGTATTTTTGCCATTTCATTGTATGAGGTTTGCTTGTCTGAAGTCCTTAAATTCAAAGATGTTGCTTTTAGATGGATTTATACATTTTGAAGGCAAATGCTACCAGTTTATGGTCCAACATAACTGGGGAAGGAGAAACCAGGGGATTCGTATATTTTGAGGCTGTATGTTCGAGGACTAGCTCTAGAATATAATCATCTTGGAGTTATAATCCATAGTGGTATATTGTCCTGAGAGGAACTGAAGTGACCTGAAATAGTGAAGATTTGATCATTCTAGATAGTGTAAATATTAATCTCACCCTTATCTTTGGAATCCAAAAGTTTTTTAAGACTTACTATTGGATAATTATTTTGCAACAGGAATTTTACAGCTAACTTATTTAATGACTTCAAGAAGTCTTGAGTTATGTATGAGATCAAGTTAATACAAAAATAAAATAATCTTGGAAAATATTTTTCTACTTTTTCTTTCGGCTGCTCCCATTAGGGGTTGCCATAGTGGATTATCTGCTTCCAATTCTTCCTGTCTTCTGCATCTTGCTCTGTCACACCATCCATGCACATGTCCTCTCTCACCACATCCATAAACATTATCTTAGGCCTTCCTCTTTTCCTGTTACCTGGCAGCTCCATCCTTAACATCCTTTTCCCAATATACCCGGCATCCCTCCTCAGCACATGTCCAAACCAACACAATCTCTCCTCTCTGGCTTTGTCTCCAAACCTTCCAACCTGAGCTGACCCTCTAATATACTCATTTCTAATCTTGTCCATGTTCATCACACCCATTGCAAATTGTAACATCTTTAACTCTGCTACCTCTAGCTCTGACTCCTGTCTTTTCATCAGTGCCACCATCTCCAACCCATATAACACAGCTGGTCTCACTACCATCTTGTAGACTTTCCCTTTCACTTACTGTACCCTCCTGTCACAGATCACTCCTGACTCTCTTCTCCACCCACCCCATTCTGGCTGTACTCTCTTCTTCACCTCTCTTCCACACTCACCATTACTCTCAACTATTGATCCCAAGTATTTAAACTCATCCACCTTCACCACCTCTATTCCCTGCATCCTCACCATTTCTCTATCCTCCCTCTCATTTACACACACATATATTCTGTCCTACTCCTGCTGACCTTCATTCTTCTCCTCTCTGGAGCATATCTCCACCTCTACAGGGTCTCCTCAACCTGTTCCCTATTCTCACTGCACATCACAATGTCATCTGCAAACATCATAGTCCACGGGGAAACTTCTGTCTGATCTCGTCTGTCAACCTGTCCATCACCATTACAAATAAGAAAGGGCTCAGAGCTGATCCTTGATGTAATCCCACCTCCATCTTGAAAGCATCTGTCACTCCTAGCGCAGACCTCACCACTGTCACACTGCCCTCGTACATATCCTGTACCACTCTTACATATTTCTGTGCCACTCCAGACTTCCTCATACAATACCGTAAATCCTCTGTATCTTGGAAGCCCTGCAAAATATTAATTTTATCTGTTGAAGACTTTACCAGACATGCAAATTATAGTTTATCTACATTTATCCCCTCTTCTAGATCTGTTTTATCTTGCTCAAAAGTGAAGGAAAGTTAGTACTAATAAATGCCTGGTAGATATATATATATATATATAAAACACCAAGATTTTAGTTTACGAGATATTTAGGCAAAGGTAATGAGGGATTTATTCAGACATATGAATTACTAGGCAGATAGAGACTAGACTATTCAAAATTGAATTTATAATTGGATGCTTTGTGTAGTCCTTAATAATTTCTAGTATTGCTAAGCTGAGCATCTGAAAATCCAATAAAATGCCATCAGCAAGAAATGATGTAACTTATCCCCTTAAATGTTGTAGTGTGTAATAGTCTTATAAAAGTGGTTCTAATGAGATAATAATGCAACTAGATGACAAACGGCAGAATTGCCTTATACTAGGCCAATTCTGATTGACTCTGAAAGGTATCCATTTACAGAAACATATGCAGAAGCTCAGTCAAAAAAGGTTTGTTGGCATATAGAGTACAAACAATTTGGTGATCACTCCTGTTTGCATTATTATTAAGATTTATAGCCTCACAGCAAGAGGTTCTCCCATTCGATTCTCGGCTGGAGCGCCTTCTGTGTGGAGTCTCCTTGCAGTCGAGTGACGTTAAAGACATGCAGGTAGGTGCGAGCATGAATGGGTGTGCCTTTGCTGAAGGTCCAGGCTGGCAACTCGGCACCATAAAATCCACTTCCAATCATGAGCAGACCGGAGTTCCGCTGTGGTGACCCCTAACCAGGAAATGCCGAAAGAGGTACATTAAGACTTATTCCTAACATAATGTCAGTGTTCATTTTGTTTGACAAATTCTGACCAGACTAAAAAAAATAATTAGTTTGTACTATTCCACATTTTTAGATACACTGGGTGCATATTTTGTATATCAAAACTGACTACAGGGATGGGGCAAAAGCCTTTAATAAGTAGATGACTAGAGTTCAGGATAAATATAATTTTGAACTGATTTAAATATGGGTCTGGTATACCATGAGACACAATATGGTAAAATAGATTAAGTAAATACGGGGGGTAGCTGTTACTAAAAAAATCTGTAAACAGAAGTCTCATCACAGACCCATTTGACTCCAGACATATGCTAACTTCAAGGACGGATATTGCATCAAGAATTCTATATATAGGAAGCCAATTACTTAACAAACTAATTTTAACTTATGAAAAAAAGCACTTGAAGTAAAGGTTTGCAGAAAATGTATTATGCGACACACATACCTGTGTGTGGTCACCACAGGCATATATCACCACATAAATATTTTGAAAGGCTCAAATTCACAAACATAAAACACTTAACAGCAGAAAAACTCATATGAGTTTAAATCAAGAATTTTTAAATAAAAGAATTGAGTACTTTCATCTACACCACAACAGATTTCTTCAGAATCAAACAAAAACTTAATGCAACAGGCTTTAAATAAACAACTACCCCATGACATCACTAATTACAAACAAGAATTTTTAAAGGTATAGTATAGTAGAAGAATAGCATATCAACATTAGCAAGCATCACACATTGCTATAAGTATTCCAAACATTAAAAAATAAAATCACTCAAATAAATAAATGGTAGGTGCATATTAGAACTTTTCAGTTCTTTTATTCAATAAGCACTTAATGTTTACTACATCATTAAGACCTGAGGGTTAATGAGCTTTCACTTGTAATCTGCCACCATAAGTCCTTACATTCAAGATGGTTTTCTCAATTGCCTGGTACAGTTTGGGATGATGTGAGGTATTACCAACTATGCCAAGAGAAGTAAGGCAGTGGATTTGTAACATATGCCAGCACAGCTAGCTGGAATTTAGTAAAGAATTATATGTCATTTGTGTATCAAACTGATTTGTACAGATACTTGTGTTGAAAATGTATTTGTAAAGTTACTTGTGTTAAAAATGTATCAACAGTGTGTCCTATTAGACAGAGGAAAAAATGTACATGTGTTATTGGGTCTACTACTGGAGATTGAAATTACACTAGTTCGAAATCCGGTAGTAGATGCCCATTTACGCGAAAGTGCACTTCACCGAAAGTGCACTTTCGCGAACACCACTTGAGCGAATGGTTATGGACCTTAGGGTTAGGGCTTGGGTTAAGGATAGTGGATAGCTAGTAGGGCTATCCACTATCCTTAACCCAAGCTCTAACTCTAAGGTCCATGACTACCGCACCACAGTGGAGGAAATTGTATGTCCTCCACAGTGCAGTAGTCATGGACCTATATCCTCCACTGTGGTGCGGTAGTCACATACCTTAGGGTTAGGGCTTGGGTTAAGGATAGTGGATAGCGAGTAGGGCTATCCACTATCCTTAACCCAAGCCCTAACCCTAAGGTCCGTGACTACCGCACCACAGTGGAGGACATTGCCCTTCTTTCTAGTGGTGTTAGCGAAAGTGCACGTCCGGTGAAATGCACTTTTGCGTTAGTGGGCATCTACTACCAGATTTCGAATTAGTGCAATTTCGATCTCCAGTAGTAGACCTGTATTATTGTATCTGTTGAAATATAAATATTGTAACAGAGGATACTGGAAGAGAAGTGGCTAATCTCAATCCACCTGACTTTGGAAAATAGTAAGAAATTAAATTACTTAATTTAGGTCATAAAGACTGTATCTTACAGTTCTCAATGCAGCCAGAGACAAAAAGTCTGTACTATGAAGCTTTCTGCATTGTCACTGGGGTGAATTAATTGCGATTCTGGAAGGGTGGAGGTGTGAAATTGTTTTATGACTTCCAGAACCTGCAGCAGATATTAGCAAGGTTGTGTGTGTGTGTGTGTGTGTGTGTGTGTGTGTGTGTGTGTGTGTGTGTGTGTGTGTGTGTGTATTATTGACACATAAGTGCTAAATCCTAGCAGTTTCTAGCAATGGGGTTGGGGGGGCATGGGAACCAGAAGTCAGATGACCAGATGTATGTCATGTCATTTTGTAATCCATCACAAACCCCAAAAGTTCTGGGCTGGCATAAATAAACTACTTCACCCAGGACATGCTTCTACTTCCTCCCTTTTGGTCTCTACCCATGATTCACCAGTAAACACTGCAAATACCTTCAATAGCTTCTTCACAGAAACTATCCAGTCCCTGAGCAGCCAACTCACTCCCACCTCCTCTATCTTAGATAATGACACAGCTAATACCCCCCTCTCTCCTTTAGCTTTCAACCTGTTCCCATCGCTCTAATCCAGTCTTAACGAGTATTTAAAGCCTACCACTCTTGCTGCTGACCTGCTCCCTACAGAGTATTTGCAAAAGGCTGCTGATGTCATTGATTACCCAATCTCAATCTTAATAAATAGAACCTTATCCAAATCCTCCATCCCCTCAATCTGGAAAGTATCCCACATTATACCTCTACATAAAGGTAGTAGTTCCATAGAACTATCAAACTTCAGACCCATAGCCATCCTATCTCTACTAGCTAAAATAATGAAAAAATGTGTCCATAAACAACTCATGCACCACCTAATTCAAGGTAAGCTGCTGGCTGACTCTCAGCATGGCTTCAGGCCATACCACAGCACCACCTCAACTCTTTCTCTTTCTCTAATATCATTAACCATAACTGTAATAACATCCTAATTTCTTCTGCTCTCTTTCTAGATCTATCCAAGGCTTTTGACGTGGTCAACCATCAATTACTCATCCATACCCTGAAAGCCTTCTCCTTAGACTACTACTCTATCCAGTGGTTTCAGTCCTATCTATCTGGATGTCAACAGGCAGTCCTATGGCAAGATAAGCTGTCATCCTGTCTACCCATCACCTTAGGAGTCCCACAGGGCTCAGTACTAGAACGCCTTCTGTTCTCTATGTTTATTAATGACCTGCACACCATTATTCCTAAGGCAACATGTATTCTACATACAGATGACTCCACGTTGATCTGCTCAGCCACCTCACAAGCAGATCTGCAGCCTTTAACCCAGAATACTTTCAATACTATTGAAAACTGGCTCACTAATCACCATCTGTTACTAAACCCTAAAAAACAAAGTTGTTCCTGTTCACTCCCACTCGTAGGTCCAACACTCCAGCCATTACCATGGGACCACTATCTCCCCTCAAGCCCAAACCAAACTCCTGGGAGTCATAGTAGACAATAACCTTACATTTGATGCACATGTCAATCAAACCATCAAAACCATAAACAAAAAACTTGGATCCCTTTACAAGCTCAAAGTTTTCCTCACTCCTCTTGCTAGAACTGCTATTGCCCATTCTCATCTACCCTCCTTTATACCTCCCCTCTACTCACAAACCTGTGCATAACTGAAATGAACAAATTATCCTACTGTTATAACCACATAGCTAGATTTGCCACTGGTTCAGCATACAGGACTCACCACTGTCACAATCTAAATCTTCTAGGGAGGCTTGAACTACCTTCCCTACTACAGATTACCCAGCCCATAGTAACTCATAAAGCTCTCTACCATCCTGATAATACACCAGCACTCAAAAATATTGCCAGCCCATATAATAATCACAGAAAACTTTGCTCACCCAATAGGCTATTGATCCAAACAGTCAAATCCAACAACACAGCTGGTGAAGCCTTGTTTGCCAACTCGGCTGGCAAAACCTGGAATCAACTCCCTCCTGACCTTACTCTTGAACCCTAACTTATACTATTCAAAGAAAATCTCAGAAAATATTTTAAATCACACTGGCTATGTCCCTGCTCTAATCCTGACTAGCACTATCTCTGTGTCTCAAGAACTTTAACACAATTGTATTATGCATACTAAGTGTCCTAATATAGATTTTCATAATTCTATCTTTTATCTTTTGTCCTACACGTGTAAAGTGCTCATTTCTGCTTTAAAAATTTTGTATAAACAGTGTGTCTCATATATTCTCTAGACTGTCTGTTGAATTGTACATATCACATTACTGTGTGGAGCTTTTCTCCCTGGGCCTCCACTGAAAATGGACATGTATCCAGTTGGACTATCCTGGTCAACAAATGTAAAATAAATAAAAATAAAAAATAAATCACTAAAATAATGTTTAATGCTAGGTAAGACTGAAGTCTAAGAACACTCTATTTTTGTAACCTGACAAGGATCTCTCATCTACTTCCTCATGCCTTGCTCTAGTAAGTAACCAGGTAATAATAATTCTTTAGATCAGTCAGGAAAATATAGTGAGATTAGGTTCATAGGTTCATAGGTAGATACTAGGCTATTGGCCCTAGGGCCTATATAAGCCTAGCCAAATGGTACCCTGGCTTTCGCCACCCAAGAAAATTATTTTCCTGTGCCCCTGTCGAGCCGAGCCACAGAAGTGATCCTCGGGGTGAATTTCCTATCTCCCATCCAATCATCAAGATTTTTCTTGAAGAATGCTAATGAGGAGCTTTGTTTGATATAGATAGGTAGTTTGTTTCAGAATATGGGAAGTCTCTGGGACAGGAATCTATCCCTCCAGCATGTTCTGTTTATTGTGGTGACAAGGTTTAGGTTCCTAGAGCGTGTAGCTCCGAGGGATTGGGATTTCTTTAAGTGGAGCATGTCCAACAGCTCTGGGTTTGACATAGCTTTGTATGTTAGGCAGAAATTGCCTCTGAGTAGGCGATATATGACGGAGTATAACTGGAGTTTTTTGAGATGGTCTGCGTATGGCATCTGTTTGAAGCTGGTAATCCTCTTTGTGAGGTATTTCTGCGGCCTTTCCAGTTGTTGTAGATGTCTTGTGAGGTACATACCAAAAGGGAGCGCTGTACTCTATAATGGCTCTAATGAGTAATGAGTAGAGGGGAACAATGGCCTCTTTTTTCCTGGATGAGAAACCTTTTGTGATGAGATGTGCCACGTAGAAGAATTTCCTGACTACTGTGGCCTTGCGATTATCAAATGAGAGACTACTGTCTACCAGTGTCCCAAGGTCTCTTATCACACTTTTGATGTTAATTAGACTACTGCCTATGTGGTAGTTCATGGGTACAGAGTTTTTACCAAAAGGAATGACGATGCACTTTTTGGCATTGAGCTTAAGGCCATGTCTTTGACACCAGGCATCTGACTCAGTGAGGCCTTTTGTAGGATGTCCACATTGTTAGGAGTTTTGATTATGGCTCCTAGTTTGCAGTCATCTGTGAACTTGGTTAGCCAAAGTTCTTCTGTGTTAGCCTGTACTTCAGAGAAGTAGATACCAAACAGGAGAGGACCCAAAACTGAACCCTGTGGTACTCCACTTGTCACTGGTCTGTACTTACCCTCATCTACGGCTTTGGTGACCACTTCAAAGAAGCTTATCAGGTTTAGGAGACATGATCTGCCTTTTACAAACCCGAACTGGGTAGGGTCCAGAGTTTGGAGATTACCAATGTTATTGTTTATAAGTTCCATAATGATCGTTCCATAGCCTTGCAGACCAGGGTTATCAGACTAATGGGGCGGTAGCTACCAGGGTCCATGGTGGCACCCCTTTGTGGAGTGGGATAACCGTTGCTGTGTACCATTCAGTGGGTACAAAGCCTGAGGTAAGGCTATGACTGAACATGGTACTTAGGTGGGGTGCCAGTTCATTCTGTAGTTCGTGTAGAACGCAGCCTGAGATGTTGTCAGGTTCCATGGATGCTGTGTTCTTGGCTTTGGAGAGTGTGTTTTTTACCTGTGCAACCATGATTACAGGAACTTTGCATTCTTCCGGTATAGAGATGGGCCTTTTAGGCGATGAGAGGGGGGTAAAGTTAGCACTGAACCTATCTGCCAGAATGTTGGCAATATCAGTTGGTTCTGTATATTTAGTGCCATTGTGCTGTAACTCAGAGCAGATCTGAGTGTTGCCACTGAGATTCTTGACATAGCTATAGAAGGATTTGTGATTGTCTTTAGAATCAGTGGCAATTTTGTTTTTGTAACTAGCTTTGGAGGATTTTATGAGGGATCTCAGCTTCTTACTGAGGTTGACTAGGGAGTTACTCCAATCATGGGATTTTACTCTTTTTTGCAACAGTTTTCTTCTTCTGTTGTAGAGTTTGTTTACACCAGGGGACCACCCGATTAGCTTCCTTTTTTTGGAGGATAGCATTTTGGTTCTGTTAGGGATTGCACGATCCATGCACTTGTGTAAGTGCTTATAAAGTGCATTTGTATAGGATTCAGCAGTCATACCTCTATTGTCCATCAGCATGGGTGTCATGAAGTTTGGCACTTCTGTCTTAAGAAGTGTGAAGTTGGCTTTGGAGAATTTTTTTATGGTGGTTTCCCTAATGGGGGGGTGGGGGTGGGATGTGGATGTCTAGGGTGATTAGCTTGTGGTCGGATCTAACCAACGAGGAATTGACCTCTGGTGTGGAACACCAGTTGCCCATGTTGGTAAAGACCAGGTCTAGGATATTGCTGCCCCTGGAGGGGGTGTGGATAAGTTGATCCAAGGCGTTGGAATTTATGAATTTCAGAAAACGTTGAGCACAAGGGTTGGTACATGAGCAGTTTTCCCAGTTAATGATGGGGTAGTTGAAATTGCCCATTATTAGGGTGTTAGATTGTACCCTACTATTTTCCAGTGTATACCAAAGCTTAAAATAGCTGCGAGAAAATGGACCAAGTAGTACTTTCTGCTCCTGTCTTTCTTTTCTTGAGTTCTATGTCCAAACGTACACAATGTGTTGCTTCAATAACAAAAGTATTTTATTAAGCGATACCAACTCCAGTAAAATTTGGTTAATTAAAACAGCAAAGATAAATGCTTTTCATTTTCAAAACTGCGAAAACTTTTTCAAACAGCTTAATCTCCGCCCCTTCCTTCTTTTTATACCATTCATGTCATCACATAGCATTAAAGTTACAACACAACTTAAATTAAGATAACCTTTTAAAATTTTAGAGAGTTGTTTTTAAAATAAGAAAAAGTAAAAATAAAACAGAATGAAATAAAATAGACCAAAGTCTTTACAATACATTCGTTCATGTTCTAAAACCTTTTTAAACTTTGCCATCACTCAATCATGTTGTACTTTCTCTACTTATATAAATATATTTTATCCGTCCCATAGTTGCGCTTTACACCACACATGATTTTATTTCTGCATTTTTTCTGCAATAACTTTTGTTAAGTGCTTAAACTTATGTGATTTCATTTCTTAAAAATATATAAGTAATATACCCTATCTACTACATTAAACTACAGTGTATCAAGAAATGAGGAGTGGGAATCCTGGGGCATGGTGGGGGATCTGTAGCAAGCTATGATTTGGATTGCAGTCTTGCCCAGAGTTAGTTGCACTTGGATAATCTCAGATGCATTATGCTGAGCAACTAGCCTGGAGGTGTGGATATCCTTAATGAATATGGACACGCCTCCACCTTTTGTGTTTTGGTCCAGGTTAGGTAGCCAAAAGGTGTGGTATGAATTATAGCCTGGTAATGCAGTAATTTTCTCTAGAGCCTTGAATTAGGTCTCTATCACTGCACAGATGTCAATGTTCTCCATTTTAAGGAGTGCCTCGAGTGAGTGCATTTTGAGGTTTAGACTTCTAGCATTGAGTAGCATTACCCTTAGATTTTGCTTGCTTGTACCTATTATGATAGTGAATTTGTCATTTGAACCTTGCCTAAAAAAAGGCACTATGGGGGGGGGGGGGGGGGCAAGAGCCTAAGCCAGTATCCGGAATCCCAAGGGTGACAGGTGCAGGCCATCTCTGGCAAAGCATTGTGGTTTGTCGATCTAAGTATTGTCTCTGTAACTGTGTGAACCTGTCTACCTGTGTTATTTTTAATATTTCCTGAGCCTGACACTCTGGTGTTTATTGTAAATAGATATTTAATATTTTTATGTTCTTTTATTATTTACTATTAAATATATTTAAACTTTTCATTGTGGCTGGTCCTTTACAGAATATTTTAACTTTTGAGAGTACTTATATCTATTGGTGACACTGTGGCTACTCCTGAAAGCCTGGCTGTTTGGTCAACATTACCATCTGTATTAATATTAATTTAACTCAGTATAATTGGATACCCTTGTAACAGCCCTAGAATAGCTGGCTTTGGGGTGTCTGGTGGCAGTGTAACTGCCTTATAGTTCGGACAGAAGGGGGCATAGCTAATAAATCTGTGCAGCGCGTGCACACGGTGTGTGTGTGTGTGTGTGTGTGTGTGTGTGTGTGTGTGTGTGTGTGTGTGTGTGTGTGTGTGTGTGTGTGTGTGTGAAAATCAAATCTCAAAGTGTATGTGTCAGCTATTTTGGTTTCATACAGAGGGTGCTGGAGGACTTGGCTTGGACATTCAGCTGAGGACCCAACCCTACAGCTGTGTCAGTTGGCAGTCTCACTGTGAACCTGGGCGGGAGACAGAAAAATAAATCCAGACCCCAGACTATGTTCCCTGAGTGCTCTTAAGGGAAATTGTGCTTGATACAGAGAGCTGCATCTGGAAATACTGACTGTATCCATTTTTGTTCCACGTGAATGTCCCTCTCCAGTGCCAGTGGTGAGGATTTAGGCTCCTTGATTACTGGCCTAGAGTGGAGATTTCACATATTGGTAAGCAGTGGTGTAGATATTAATTGAACTTCTGTAGCCTGTAAGCAGCTGTCCCTAAAGGTGTGTTGTCTCAGCACCCATAAGGAAAATATTCAGAGTTTCATTTCATAAAAGTTTTATTTTTTTTGTTAGTTTGGTTTAGTCAGGGAAAGCAGTGTCAGCAGAGGGTTATGGCAAGCTGTCACAGAACCAGTTGACTGAGGTGTGCAAAGCCAAAGGACTGGTGCATGCCAACCTGACTAAAGAGGAAATGATTTTAACCTTAGTCGCAGCTCAGACCAGCAACCAGGAGGATAACCAGTCTGGTGATGGGAATTTGCATCCCTCAGAAACAGGACAGTTCACCTTTTCCTCAGAGGACTTAAAAATCTGTCTGGAGTTAAAGAGACTGAACTGGAGGCCAAACATTTGCAATTAGAATCAGCAAAGAGATTGCAGCCTTTGGAGGTTGAAGTAGAATCAGCAGAGAGACTATAATGGCATTTAGAGGCTGAAGAAAATGAGAAGGACATGTTGACTCTTTTCCAGGGTCACGGAGGTAATAGGGGAGGGAATAATTGAACCCCAGAAGCAATAAAGGTCATTAAATTTCTTCCACAGTTTACAGAGGGTGATAATTTTGATAGTTTTATTCATATATTTGAAAGGGTATGTAAACAGTATAATGTTGACCAAGGACTCTGGGTACAGTCCCTCCCCCCCTTACTCAATGGTAAAGCTGTAACTGCTGTTTCTAAATTATCTGATATTGATTGTTTATACTATGACAAAGTAAAACATTGTTTACTTGAATGTTTTAAGTTAACACCTGAAGCTTACATAAAAAAAGGTTTTGTGAGCATAGACACAAGGCAGATGAAAGTTTGTGTAATTATATTGCTGAGTTAAGCACTTATTTTCATAGGTGGGTGAGTGGGTGTCAGGTAACCTGAAGGGCTGGCAGACCTTTTAGTGAGGGAACAAGCCCTTAGTATTTTGCCTGAGGACATGAGATTCTGGTTGGTAGACTGGGAGTATAACTCTGCAGATGAGCTGGGGAAAAAAAGGGATCTCTACTTAGCAAGAAGGGCATCCTTGCACAGGAAGGGGATACCAAGAGCTGCACATGGATTTAAGGGAACCCATGGTGGGCAGCCCAAACCACCACAAAAAGAGTCCACTAATTCAGGTACATGGCCAGGATCAAGGGTTAAATGCTTAAATGTAACCAGTGGGGCCATGTGTCATATAGATGTCCATGGAGAGAAGGTGAGAAAAAAGATAGGGGAGCCAACATGTGGAAATAACAGTATGCTAGTGGTAAATTGTCTGGAGACAATAGGGGTACCAAACTATCACCAGAGGTCATATGCTATCTTAGTGGATGGAAAACAGGCCACTGCTAAGAGAGACACAGCTTCTGACATAACCACTGTGAAGCCTGCAGTGGTTAAAGAGGAGCAGTACTTGCTTGGTCAATCCAGTCCAGTCAGAGCTTTAGGAGGAACCCCATTCCAAATGCCTTTGGCCAGGGTTTACCTTGACTGGCAGGGTTGAAACGGATGCAAGCAAGTAGATGTGTTTGAGGATATTCCTGCAGATGTCTTGATAGGGAATGATTTTGATAATGCAGTACCTTGTGTGCATGGAGTTACACACAGTCAGGCATGTGGGTCTGGTAGCCTGGGGGAGACCCACACAGACCCCACACCTCAAGCCAGGGCTGGTGAGATGGCTATTTCAGTGAGGGAGCTACCCTGTAGAAGTAAGCCTGGAGGTGAGGTATAACTGTCATTCTAATATCCCAGCCTTCATGTTACATGTTTTATAACATCATTCTAATACCCCAGTCTTCATGTTACATGTTTTATAACGTCATTCTAATACCCCAGTGTTCATGTTACATGTTTTATAATGTCATTCTAATATCCCAGTCTTCATGTTACATGTTTTATAATGTCATTCTAATATCCCAGTCGTCATGTTACATGTTTTATAACATCATTCTAATACCCCAGTCTTCATGTTACATGTTTTATAATGTCATTCTAACACCCCAGTCTTCATGTTACATGTTTTATAATGTCATTCTAATATCCCAGTCTTCATGTTACATGTTTTATAATGTCATTCTAATATCCCAGTCTTCATGTTACATGTTTTATAACATCATTCTAATACCCCAGTCTTCATGTTACATGTTTTATAACGTCATTCTAATACCCCAGTCTTCATGTTACATGTTTTATAATGTCATTCTAATACCCCAGTCTTCATGTTACATGTTTTATAACGTCATTCTAATACCCCAGTCTTCATGTTACATGCTTTATGTCATTCTAATACCCCAGTCTTCACGTTACATGTTTTATACTTATTATTAACATTGATTGATACAATCCGCAGCTCTTCATTTATTTATTTATTATTATCTTGTTTCTACTTCACTTTCTTATTTTCCTTCATACCTAAATAAATTGTATTTTCCTATGTTTTACCATTTTCTCAGTGATATTTTTTGCCTTTCACTACTCTCCAATTCATTTATCCTTCACTTATTTCTAGCATTGCTTCACTAATAAATCTGTGCAGCGCATGCGCGCGCGCGTGCTCTCGTGTGTGTGTGTGTGTGTGTGTGTGTGTGTGTGTGTGTGTGTGTGTGTGTGTGTGTGTGTGTGTGTGTGTATGTGTGAAAATCAAATCTCAAAGTGTATGTGTCAGCTATTTTGGTTTCATACAGAGGGTGCTGGAGGACTTGGCTTGGACATTCAGCTGAGGACCCAACCCTACAGCTGTGTCAGTTGGCAGTCTCACTGTGGACCTGGGCGGGAGACAGAAAAATAAATCCAGACCCCAGACTATGTTCCCTGAGTGCTCTTAAGGGAAATTGTGCTTGACACAGAGAGCTGCATCTGGAAATACTGACTGTATCCATTTTTGTTCCACGTGAATGTCCCTCTCCAGTGCCAGTGGTGAGGATTTAGGCTCCTTGATTACTGGCCTAGAGTGGAGATTTCACATATTGGTAAGCAGTGGTGTAGATATTAATTGAACTTCTGTAGCCTGTAAGCAGCTGTCCCTAAAGGTGTGTTGTCTCAGCACCCATAAGGAAAATATTCAGAGTTTCATTTCATAAAAGTTTTATTTTTTTTGTTAGTTTGGTTTAGTCAGGGAAAGCAGTGTCAGCAGAGGGTTATGGCAAGCTGTCAAAGAACCAGTTGACTGAGGTGTGCAAAGCCAAGGGACTGGTGCATGCCAACCTGACTAAAGAGGAATGATTTTAACCTTAGTCGCAGCTCAGACCAGCAACCAGGAGGATAACCAGTCTGGTGATGGGAATTTGCATCCCTCAGAAACAGGACAGTTCACCTTTTCCTCGGAGGACTTAAAAATCTGTCTGGAGTTAAAGAGACTGAACTGGAGGCCAAACATTTGCAATTAGAATCAGCAAAGAGATTGCAGCCTTTGGAGGTTGAAGTAGAATCAGCAGAGAGACTATAATGGCATTTAGAGGCTGAAGAAAATGAGAAGGACATGTTGACTCTTTTCCAGGGTCACGGAGGTAATAGGGGAGGGAATAATTGAACCCCAGAAGCAATAAAGGTCATTAAATTTCTTCCACATTTTACAGAGGATGATAATTTTGATAGTTTTATTCATATATTTGAAAGGGTATGTAAACAGTATAATGTTGACCAAGGACTCTGGGTACAGTCCCTCCCACCCCTTACTCAATGGTAAAGCTGTAACTGCTGTTTCTAAATTATTTGATATTGATTGTTTATACTATGACAAAGTAAAACATTGTTTACTTGAATGTTTTAAGTTAACACCTGAAGCTTACATAAAAAAAGGTTTTGTGAGCATAGACACAAGGCAGATGAAAGTTTGTGTAATTATATTGCTGAGTTAAGCACTTATTTTCATAGGTGGGTGAGTGGGTGTCAGGTAACCTGAAGGGCTGGCAGACCTTTTAGTGAGGGAACAAGCCCTTAGTATTTTGCCTGAGGACATGAGATTCTGGTTGGTAGACTGGGCGTATAACTCTGCAGATGAGCTGGGGAAAAAAGGGATCTCTACTTAGCAAGAAGGGCATCCTTGCACAGGAAGGGGATACCAAGAGCTGCACTTGGATTTAAGGGAACCCATGGTGGGCAGCCCAAACCACCACAAAAGAGTCCACTAATTCAGGTACATGGCCAGATCAAGGGTTAAATGCTTAAATGTAACCAGTGAGGCCATGTATCATATAGATGTCCATGGAGAGAAGGTGAGAAAAAAGATAGGGGAGCCAACATATGGAAATAACAGTATACTAGTGGTAAATTGTCTGGAGACAATAGGGGTACCAAACTATCACCAGAGGTTATATGCTATCTTAGTGGACGGAAAACAGGCCACTGCTAAGAGAGACACAGCCTCTGACATAACCACTGTGAAGCCTGCAGTGGTTAAAGAGGAGCAGTACTTGCTTGGTCAATCCAGTCCAGTCAGAGCTTTAGGAGGAACCCCATTCCAAATGCCTTTGCATGGGTTTACCTTGACTGGCAGGGTTGAAACGGATGCAAGCAGGTAGATGTGTTTGAGGATATTCCTGCAGATGTCTTGATAGGGAATGATTTTGATAATGCAGTACCTTGTGTGCATGGAGTTACACACAGTCAGGCATGTGGGTCTGGTAGCCTGGGGGAGACCCACACAGACCCCACACCTCAAGCCAGGGCTGGTGAGATGGCTATTTCAGTGAGGGAGCTACCCTGTAGAAGTAAGCCTGGAGGTGAGGTATAACTGTCATTCTAATATCCAAGTCTTCATGTTACATGTTTTATAACATCATTCAAATACCCCAGTCTTCATGTTACATGTTTTATAACGTCATTCTAATACCCCAGTCTTCATATTACATGTTTTATAATGTCATTCTAATATCCCAGTCTTCATGTTACATGTTTTATAATGTCATTCTAATATCCCAGTCGTCATGTTACATGTTTTATAACGTCATTCTAATACCCCAGTCTTCATGTTACATGTTTTATAATGTCATTCTAATACCCCAGTCTTCATGTTACATGTTTTATAATGTCATTCTAATATCCCAGTCTTCATGTTACATGTTTTATAATGTCATTCTAATATCCCAGTCTTCATGTTACATGTTTTATAACATCATTCTAATACCCCAGTCTTCATGTTACATGTTTTATAATGTCATTCTAATACCTCAGTCTATTTTAGGAACCATTGTAGGTATACCCAAGATCCATAAGAATATCCAGGAACCACCGTTCCGACCCATTATATCTGGAAGTAATTCCAAAACTTTTGAAATGGGTAAAGTTGTAGATGGATGGTTAAAAGGGATCTATGCACACATCCCACATATAGTAAAGGATTCCTGGGATTTTCTCACTAGACTTAAGGACGAACTTATAACTGACAATTGTCTTTTAGTAACGATAGATATAGTGGACCTTTTCTCATGTATACCTCAGGATGAGGGACTTAAAAGATTTGAAGAAAGTATGTGTAAATATAGTAGATTAACTTGGGACAGAATAAGTGTCATCATGGTGTTTATGGAAGTAGTTTTGAAGAACAATTTCATTATGTTTCAAGGTGAATACTATAGGCAAAACAAGGGGGTTGCCATGGGGGCGGCATGTGCCCCCATGTTTGCTAATTTATTTTTACTGAATTGGGAAGAAGAATACATCTTAGGAACTGAATGGAACAACTATATAAAATGTTATCTCAGGTTTTTGGATGACGTGTTTTTTATATGGGAAGGTAGTGAGGAACTATTACGAGAATTCACTAAGTATCTCAACAGTAGAAATGAATATTTAAGGTTTACAACTAGTTTGAATAGAAAAAGCATAGCATATTTGGATACGAAAATTACTATTGAGAATAAGAAGTTTAAGTCCAACTTATATAGGAAGGATACTTTCAGTAACGATTACCTCGAGTATAATAGTTGCCACCCCCAGTATCAGAAAAAAAGTATTATCAAAGGGCAATGCATTAGAGCGGCCAGGATGACATCTAGTTATGAGGATGTAATAGTGGAATTAAATTACATAGCCGCAATGTTTATTGACAGAGGGTACCCTGATAGGATGGTGTTTGATGTAGTAAAGTATGTAAAACAAGAGTGGGGTAAAAAATACAAACCCATATTGGGGAATGAGCATGGAATTGGAAGTACGAAAAAAGTAAATACTGAATATAGGAGAGCTTGTGTTATGCAATATGCGCCTTCAGTCAATAAATTTAAAGATATAATAGTAAAAAACTGGAACATAATAGAAACAGATGATGACATTTATAAAATAATAGGCCCTAGACCATCATTCGTATATAGGAATGGACTGAATTTGAAAAGTAGATTAAAAAATATGAAAGGTGATTGTTGCAAGAGAGAGGGAGGTACCACCAAGTGTGGAAGATGCAATCAGTGCCAGTTTATTATGGAGGTTAGTAGTGTTACACTGGACAATATTCAGAAAACTATAGTTAGGTTTAATAAGGGAAACTGTAGAACTAAGAACGTCATATATTTAGCTTTGTGTTCTACATGTCCATGTTACTATGTAGGGATGACTTCGAGATTTTTAAAAAATAGAATCTATGAGCACTATTACAGAATAAAGAAGCAAGATGTGAATAACGCCCCATGGAGACATTGTGTGGCCAGTAAAGAGTGCAGGACGTTCAAGTTTGGTATTTTAGAACATGTTCAGGTGAACCCCAGGGGAGGGAATATAAAGGAGAAATTATTAGAAAAAGAAACACGGTGGCAAATCAAACTGAATGCTTCTGAGCACCCAGGGTTAAATGAATATATTTCAGTAAAAACTATTTTATGATAGATATAGGCGGAAAGCCAAATTTTAGAAGGTATATAATTACCTATGTAATAGTACAGGGGATAGAAAATGTATATTAAAAATTTATTATACTAAAGAAAGTTAAACAAACATGCTAGAGATGAGTATTATACATAGGTTATAGAGAGTGTCATGGCAGTCAGTATATATACATGAATTTGATACAGTTTTTAAAGTATTTTTAAGCATTATATTTTTTAAATATAACATATATATGTATAGAAAGGCATACATAGAGGGAATCGAGCACTGTGCACTTTAAAAAGCTGATGATCTAATGGGAATGAATTTAATTATATGATTATTTAATGAGATGTTAATTGTTGAATGGATATATATATATATAAAGAAGCAAGATAACATTGTGTAGTGGTTCTGATGAAATCTACGGTTGTAGATGAAAGCGCTCAACCACATTTGGTTTTTATGTGATTTTATTGTGAATTAAAGAGAGGAATTTCTACAGCTTCTTGCCAGTGCAGTGCTTATATACCGGGACTTGACTCTGCCTCCTAGGGGGCTCTCATTCATTACATGTTTTATAATGTCATTCTAATACCCCAGTCTTCATGTTACATGTTTTATAATGTCATTCTAATATCCCAGTCTTCTTGTTACATGTTTTATAATGTCATTCTAATATCCCAGTCTTCATGTTACATGTTTTATAACATCATTCTAATACCCCAGTCTTCATGTTACATGTTTTATAATGTCATTCTAATACCTCAGTCTTCATGTTACATGTTTTATAATGTCATTCTAATATCCCAGTCTTCATGTTACATGTTTTATAATGTCATTCTAATACCACAGTCTTCATGTTACATGTTTTATAATGTCATTCTAATACCCCAGTCTTCATGTTACATGTTTTATAACGTCATTCTAATACCCCAGTCTTCATGTTACATGTTTTATAATGTCATTCTAATACCCCAGTCTTCATGTTACATGTTTTATAACGTCATTCTAATACCCCAGTCTTCATGTTACATGTTTTATAACGTCATTCTAATACCCCAGTCTTCATGTTACATGCTTTATGTCATTCTAATATCCCAGTCTTCATGTTACATGTTTTATAACATCATTCTAATACCCCAGTCTTCATGTTACATGTTTTATAATGTCATTCTAATACCTCAGTCTTCATGTTACATGTTTTATAATGTCATTCTAATACCCCAGTCTTCATGTTACATGTTTTATAATGCCATTCTAATATCCCAGTCTTCATGTTACATGTTTTATAATGTCATTCTAATACCCCAGTCTTCATGTTACATGTTTTATAACGTCATTCTAATACCCCAGTCTTCATGCTACATGTTTTATAATGTCATTCTAATACCCCAGTCTTCATGTTACATGTTTTATAACGTCATTTTAATACCCCAGTCTTCATGTTACATGCTTTATGTCATTCTAATACCCCAGTGTTCATGTTACATATTTTATACTAATTATTAACATTGATTGATACAATCTGCAGCTCTTCATTTATTTATTTATTCTTATGTTTTTTCTACTTCACTTTCTTATTTTCCTTCATACCTAAAGAAATAAATTGTCTTTTCCTATGTTTTACCATTTTCTCAGTGATATTTTTTTGCCTTTCACTACTCTCCATTTATCCTTCACTTATTTCTAGCATTGCCTCACTTCTTTTTTTTTTCTTTTTTCCTTTTCCTATGTTTTTTCTTCTATCTCACTATTTTCTATCATTATTTGTTTATCTTGCACTTTTTCTTACTCTTGTTCTATTTCTTCTCATTGTTCTATCTCTTGTTTGGGCAGCCACGGTGGTGCAGCAGTTAGCATTGCTGCCTCACAGCAAGAGGTTCTCTGGTTCGAATTTTGGCTGGGGTGACTTCTGTGCGGAGTCTGCATGTCCTCCTTGTGCTCGCATGAGTTTCCTCCAAGTGCTCTGGTTTCCTCCCACATCCCCAAGACATGATGTAGGTGGATTGGACACTCTAAATTGTGTGTGTGTGTGTGTGTGTGTGTGTGTGTGTGTGTGTGTGTGTGTGTGTGTGTGTGTGTGTGTGTGTGTGCCTTCTGTGGAAGGGTGGATGCTGGGCTGGCAACTCAAAACCGTAAAACTCCACTGCCAATCATAAGCGGACAGGTGATCTGCTGTGGCAACCCCTAACCGAGAAAAGCCGGAAGAAGAAGACGTTCTACCTCTTATTTCAATGCCTTGTTCTCTACTTCCTTTCTCCTTATGTTCTTCTGTACTTTCTTTACAATCCATTCATAAATTACCTATTTTTTCACACTAAAACATTTTAATTCACATCTTTTTGCATCACGTCCCTCTTTGCTTCAGCTATAACATTTCCTTTTATCACTATTATTAGCTAAATGGCCACTTTTTCCACACAAAAACACCTTTTATATCTCCTGCAATATTTCAGTGCACGTTTGTTCTCCCCTACATTTATCATACTCAGCATGCGCACAGTCTTTTTATTTTCCATTTATAATACAACACTACATTTCCAGCCCCAGTCCACAAACCTCTTTTGTCATAAATTTTAGTAATGTCTATCACATTGTTACAAGTAGTCTTTAAATATTCTTTTAGTGTCCCTTTCTCAACTTCATTTCAGAAAAAAAAACATTTTCTTTTTAGTTTCTCAAAAAAAAAAATACTTGGAAGACATGCAAATTCCATAGGTTACAGTCTTTCTTTAACTTATATTGTCATAAAAACGTCTCCATACATTGTCTTGATTCAAATATAATGTCACAAAAAGTATCTTTATTGATATGTAGGAATGCTCTTACCACCACTTGTGAAGAAATACCCAACGGTGTTCTTGTGTTGTCCGTTTTCTTCTTTGCCACTAATTCTTACTAGATACTTCTTCTTCCTTGGTTCTGCCTTCTCTCCTGCCCCCCCCCCCCCTTTACTGTGTCCACATATCACTTCTTTTTCTCCTTCACTGCTTCTTTTACTTTTTCTTCTGTAGTCTGTCATTGTATCGGCCCACAGAATAGCTTTCTCACTCTCTGGTTTATTCTGCAACTTTGTCATGTAATAAACCATCCTGCAACCCTCCCAACTGGAGGGTTGTAATAATACGTCCATTCTGGCTCTCACTCTCACCCTGAAATAACCTCTGCTGGAAAATCCTTTCAGAATCTTGTGAAGGTTCGACTACCTTCATCCTCTCACAAACAACCTTTTCTTCCTTCTCATTGCACAAAATTACACATTTGCTGAAGGCTTGCTTGCCTTCATAAACTCCAACCTGCTTAATATTTCCATTTGCAAAGGCTCAGCTGCCTTCATACCCAGTGCAAACTCCACACACTCCTTCTTACTCTTTTCCTCTGATGTCTCATTGCCACTAAGTTGTTTCTGCTCTAACAGCAAATTGTCCTTCCTGCCATACCTTCCTCGTACAACAGCCATGATTCGTCCTGCTTCTCTGAGCAGCCACTGTGCCCAGAATGGAAGCAGGAAGTGAAACAACGAAAAGTGTCCCCTGCTCAAACAGAGTAGGGCTGAGTTCCTAGATGCCCTTGCCAAATTTCTCCTAGTAGTATAATTACCACCTAGGGTCTTTCCTGAAAAGAGGTTAAGAGAATTAACCCAGTCAATGAAGGGTAAATAAAAAGAAATGATGCTGACAATGGCTAATGAATTAAGCAATGCAGTCCTGCTGAACTCTGTTGTGAGCACTCTTGTTTAGGAATTTGGCATAATGGTTAAGGTGTTTACCTTACAGACACAGGGTGCAGAGTTTGATTTTTACATGGGGTAATTGGCTAGACTTAAAATAGCCCACAAGGGCAGTTAGCCTGATACTAACCTATATATTTTTCCTTCTATCCCTGCAATTTATAAACTAAATGTGATATCATTTAGAGATAAGAAGTGTTGCATTTAAGGTACACAGGATATGTGTATGTATATACACATATATATACTGGCTTTTTGCTCCCACTGTCTGGTGACCATCAGCCACCTCCTGACCAGTCAGCATTATGAGACGACTGACAGAAGAGGGTGTCGTTTATACTGCAATCAGGGGTGGTTCACTTTTTTTCCTTTTTGTTTTCTCTTTGGCCCTAACATTGTAGACTTGACAAAACACCTGGGAGGAGACGTGCACTAGAAGAGGATGTCCCCTCATTTCCATGAGTTTTTTTTTCACAAAGGAGCTATCCTCTTCAACCTACAGTATGAGTGATGGTCTCTTCAACCTCCACTGGGGAGATAGCACTGCCCTAAATGTTTCTGAGTGCCCTCAACCCCATCTTCCACAGGAGGTGAGTGGGCTAAGCCCCTTTACTTTCCCCTCCCTGCCTTTAACTGAACCCCAGTATCAGGATCTCAGTCAGGACTCCATATATTTGTGGCACACAGCCAGGTAAGATTACATCATTTTTCTTGTGTTTGTTTTGATAACCAGAAAAGTACTAGAATGGACAAGTGGCAGTCGGGGCAGAGGAGGACTGACATAGTATTGTCATAGTTATATTTAGTCCAGTCATGTACTTTGCAAAAGGAATTTCTAATAATGTATCTACAGAATATAACTCATCCTAGTTTTACTTTTACTGTTTAGTTATAGTGCAAGCCAGCTAGGCTCTACCTAGTCAAAAAAATGTATACATAAATAAATCAATCAGTCAATAAATATGCATTTTAATGCTTTGGTTTCATTTCATATTATTTGTCAAGAGTACTGTTGGACAAACAGAAATTACTGTGAAGAAATGCTTGGAATGATGTAGAAAAATGTTTGATTAATTCTTAATTATTTTTTTTCCCAGAACTCTGATTTACTTCCTGAACATCTTTTCCATGCCTACTATGGGGAAAAGGTTTCAGCAGTAAATTATGTCAATGCGATAACTGAAATAGGATCAGCCAATGCAAAAGTGGATTTCTGGCATCATTTCACAGACGAGAGACATTTTGATTCTGAAAGTTTTAAAAAAGCCAAAGATTTAATCATGTCATTCAGACAGAACGTAATAGACAACATTAAATTAAAACTTTTTTCAGAAGCACGGAAAACGATGGGAGAGCTTTTGCATACTTTACAGGTAGGTTCCACAATACTTGAGGTAATGTGCTTTCTTTCAGCAAGTGACTTTTGTATTTTCATAGGGGGATTCAAATCAACTAAATGTTTAGATACTTTCACTAAACAATTTGCATTTGATTTTTGCATAACAAGTGATAAAAAAATATTTATAATATCTGTAGTCTAACATATATAATTTTTGATTTCAATGTTCATGCGATATTCTTATTTAATTATAAATGTATATTTTAATTCATATTGTATTTAATTAAAAACAATATTCTGTGTTCCATTTTTTTGTTTTTCTTTCTTTTCTGGAGCTATTTTATCTATGTATGTATGTATTTATTTATTTATGTACTTATCCATTAATCTATCTATCTATCTATCTATCTATCTATCTATCTATCTATCTATCTATCTATCTATCCATCTCTCTGTCTATCCTTTCTTTCTTGACTGGGTTAGTCCAAGTAGGGTAGTGGTCTCTTTTCATGGGAAACCAGGGATTGTATTTACACTACTAAGGGAAATTTGGCCAGGGCACTGCAAAAATTCCCTTACTCTTTTTAATAAGTGCCATGGGGCCTTTTACATCTACCTCATCCACTATCAACTAAAGCAGATGGGACCCTGGTTGTAACACATTCATGACAACTTACCAAAAGTAGCTTTGATGAATGCAAATATGTATAAAAAAATTGCTCACCACACTACGTTCATTGAACATCTGAGGACATTTTTTTGCAAGGGGCAAGTCCCCAGAATCACCAATTGGGGGTACTCCAATACCCTCCAAACTTATGTCTACTAACTCTGAGGTTGCCCAACAGGGATGAAAGAGGCAAATTCAACTATCAGTGAAAGTTGTTTCAGTGACTGTACTTCAATCCTTTCATGTTTACTGAAACTACATTTGGTGACTTGACATGCTCTTGGTTTCACATCTCAGCTAAAGGATGCAGCCCCACCCCCCACCCCACCCCCAGTGCTGCACTGCAGTGTCAGTATTTTGAAAATCACCCGGAGAAGGAATGGAACCTACAGCCTTATGATCTTTAAACATCAGTGGAAAACATGCTACCTGTTAAGTCAGTGTTTGTGCTTTTTGCCCAGGACTCGGCTGAAAAGGAGTCTCTGGTTCAGTCAGACTATCCTGGTCAGCAAAGTTAAAATAAGAATAATATAAATAAATAAAAACATTGATTATACTGTCAGACAAAGACCATGGGAAAGAATCAGACTGCAAAAGACAGAGACACTGATGTATGATTTTAAAAAAATCAAATTCCTTTTTCATGAGATGAGGTCTGAGCATTATACCAATAATTTAAAATTTTATTTCTAGTCTGTATTGCAATGTCTTTATAATGTTTTAACTTCTCTCTATATATGCAAGATTAAAACAAAATTTAGGTACAGATCACTCAAAGCTGACAGTACTGCAAACAGCAAATTATGAGAAGAATTACAGATTGCGATGAATGAGTACTCCAGTCTAAATTGCCAAATTTCATGAAAGTCTCATGGTTTTACAACACCTTTTTTAATTTTCATTTTGGAGAAAGCACCAAAATCTATTCGGGGGTGTATGGGAAGGCAGGCTGGAATCTAGGGAACTCAACTGACACTGCAATTAGAATTGAATGCAACCCAACCCCTAGGTTTAAATTATAAGATTTTTTTAATAGCATGTTAGTCTTAATAGCCAGCAAGATTTGATCTTATATGGGGTTTTGGCAACTTGTTTTTATTTCTATTTAATTTTATTGGTCCATCTATCCACCAACTGAGATTAATCCAGACCCAGCCAAGAATGGCATGTACAATCAGCTCCAATACATGCTGGGTTCAATCCCACAGACAGAGATAATCATCTTGGTGGGAGACTTGAATGCCCACATTAGGTTCAATTGGGAAGAAACACTGGGTAGATTTGGCAATGGGAACATGAATGATAACGGCCTGCTCCTTCCATCCTTTGCTGCACCAAATGATCTCACTGTGAGAAATAGCCATTCCCAGCATCCCCATAAACACCAGCTCACATGGCAAGACCCATCTGGTGAGGACTCAGCCATATTAGACTACATCCTAGTCAATTCTCACTTCTGATCATCGCTTAAGGATATCCGTGCTATACGAGGACCTGATTGTGGCTCTGATCATTACTTCATCCATGCCATGGTACAACTTCGCTTACAGCATGCAAAGCACAAATCACCTCTGCCAGTCAGGTTGAACTGGAAGCACCTGATGGCCCTCACCCACAAACAGGAATTCTGAATCACACTGTCAAAGTGGTTTGCAGCAATGGTCCAAATAGAAGACATGGATGAGGCAAAAAAGCAGATATCAAACTCCATTATGGAATGCGCCAAATTGCTATGCCCACCTGTCCACCACTGAATGCAGCCATGAATATCTAATGAGTGTCTGGATCTCCCAGCACAATGGAAGCAGGCAAAGCTGATCAACTATGAATGATAGCAGTAACTCAATTGAGAAGTTTGCCAGAGTCTGAAAACAGAAAGGGAAATGTACTGGAGCCAGGTGGCTGCATCCAGACATGAGTACCACACCCTATACAGTACCCTCAAACTATCGAATGGGAAGACCAAATCCACCAGCAACAACATCAAAAAAGCAGATGGAACATTCGTGTGCTCACTTTGTGAATGCCTGAAATGTTGAAGGGAATTGTTCCAAGAGCTTTAAAGCCTTGACCCAACTCATGGACCAATTGCCGATCTGCCACCCATCAATCTCCCTGAGGCCCCAGTGACTGATGAAAAGCCAACAATCGAAGAGATGAAATCAACTGTCAGAACACTGAGAAATGGCACCAGGAGTAGATCAGGTCACTGCGGAAGCTATCAAGGTTGGAGGTGATATCCTGCTCCATGAACTCCATGCACTGATCGAGCTGCTGTGGGTTATACAACAGATACCATCCACATGGAAGAAGGCCATCATTATACCCATCCACAAGAAGGGGACAACAGGGAATGCAAGAGCTTCTGTGGCATCAGCCTGCTCTCCATCGGCAAAGCCTTTATGAAGATCATACAATCCAGGCTGCAGAAATACCAAAAGCAAACCAGCAGGGAAGAACAGGCCAGATTCAGGCCAAACAGGGGATGGTGTGATCAAATCTTCACCATCTGAGGAAAAGGATGAAGAAAAAGAGAATATCCAAGCAGTAAATTGGTACAAGCAGTGCAAAACCAAGTAATTAAAGTTGTACCAGACCAAACACAGGTCAGTAAAAACACCAACATTTAATAGATACAAGTACAAAGCACTTTCACAGAGAATTCTGCTTCATCAGGCAAAAGACAATTCAACTGAATTCTGACTTTTATACAAAATCACATGATGTTAAAACAATTAAACAATTAAAGCTTTAATAAAACATTTAAAATCTTAAAAGGCCACATTCATCTAACACTGTTGTGTAAATAGTTAAGTTCTGGTTTCAAAGAAAAAACCTCATTGAGGCCAGGTTTCTGGTATGCTATAAATATAAAATCCACTTATTCTCTTGTCTTTCTGTGATATTTTTAATATCACCTCCCCTAATGGGAACCTTCACATTTTCAAGTATAAAAAATTTGAAAGTGTGTGTGTCAGTACTAGTGTGTATGTGTTTATATAGAGAATTGGTCAAAACCTTCCTTTTAATCTCTGAAAGATGATTACCAACATGTTTTTAAAAACCTGGTTGGCCTTGCCTATGTAAAATGACTCAAATTGACTACAACGTGCCATATATACTGAGTGCGCAAGTTTCCATATGCATTAATTTCAAACATACAATGTCTTATTGGGTCCAAAAATTTGTTTCAGTAGAAATAAATTTGCAATAAATACAGCAATTGCATCTATAAGTACTTCTGGCTCTAGGTTTAATATATTCTCAAAGACTTTACTTGATTTTAAACTGTTTATTCAGAAATTAAATCTCCATATATTTTGCAACAACAAGGTGCAGATGCTGATAGTTTGCCTAAATATTTTAGAAGCAGTACTTTTATACCACCTCAAAACCAAGTTGTAAACTTGTTTGGAAAAGCTTGTTGAGCAAGATATTTATACATCTTTTACCTCTAAGCAGAAAAAAGCTTTTATAATTTGTCTGAAACTGACTATAATGCTCTTCGTTCACGTTCATTACAGCAAAATGACAGAGTAGTTATTAAGCCTGCAGATAAAGGTGGGGGGGGGGGTAGTTCTTATGAACACTGACTGGTATATTGCATCAATGTTAGCAATGCTGAATACATGTGATTATGAAAATATTAATAAGAATTCTGTATCTGATATAATCAAACAAGTGGCTAACAATTTATGTGAAGTATTGCAAAGTGTATCTATTGATGAAAAGTTATGTAATTATTTGCTTGTTACAACACCTGTTATTCCCATAATTTAAGGGATTTCAAAAATACATAAAAGCCTGACCAATCCACCATTATGTCCCATCGTATCAGCATGAGGATGGGCCACTGAGGCTATTTGTAAATATCTGGAGTCTGAACTTAAAGTTGCTTTAAGCACTTCTACAACTATAGTAAAGGAGAGTACAGTATTTTTTGGAATTACATTTTGATTGGACAGAAACTAATTCAGCATTGACTTCACATTTAGTGACATTAGATGTAGATTCTCTCTTTACATGTATACCCAACAATCTCGGCATAGATATGGTAAGGAAATATAGCTCAAAACATTTAGCTTCCAGGCATCTGGATATTGAGCTAATTTGTTACTTGCTTAACCTTGTATTAGAAAATAATGTGTTTTTATTTCAGGATAAATACTATAGGCAATCTACGGGGGTCGCTATGGGCACCCCCTTAGCAAATACCTATGCCAACATTGTTATGAATTGCTGGGAAGAAGAATTCATACTGGATCATAATGCACATTGGACAATGAAAGGTGTCGTATTCTATAAACGTTTTGTAGACAACATTTTTCTTCTGTGGGATGGAACACTGAATGATTTGTATAAGTTTATTGATTATTTACACAATACTACTACTACTTTTTTAAGATTCAAGAAAAATGTGCACCATAGACAAGCTAACTTTTTAGATATTCACTTAATGAAGAATTTAAATGGACAGATAGAAACTACACTCCATAGGAAACAGGTTAAAAAATGCACTTATTTAGCACAAGACAGTATGCACCCCCCACACATATTTAACATTATTAAGAATCAAATGATACAACTTAGCAAACTTAATACGCAGTCTGCTACATTGACTGAACAATTAAATGATATGGCCCTAGACTTTGGAGGTAGAGGCTATAATATTAATAAAGCTTATGATGTTAGAGATGATATTTTAATTAGAAGGGACAGTACATTTCCCCCAGTTTTCTCTACTAGAAATAAACAAAAACAAGAAAAACGAACAAAGGAAAATGTTCGATCTAGTGGATGTTGATATATTCTTAACTATGATCAGAATAGTAAAACTATTAAAAGTATCATTGATAAGCATTGGTCTCTACTATCTTTTGTACCTAAGTTAGTAGATATCTCTCAGAAGCCATTATTTAGTTATCGAAAATGCTCTACTTTAAAAAATAAGTTATGCTATAAAGAGCAACCAATTTATAAATATATTAAGCCTAGAGCCAGAGGTACTTATAGATGCAATTGCTGTATTTATTGCAAATTTATTTATACTGAAACAATTTTTTTGGACCCAATAAGACATTGTATGTTTGAAATTAATGCATATGGAAACTGTTGCAGCACTTACTTAGTATATATGGCACATTGTAGTCAATTTGAGTCATTTTACATAGGCAAGACCAACCAGGTTTTTAAAAAACATATTGGTAATCATCTTTCAGAGATTAAAAGGAAGTTTTTGACCAATTCTCTATATAAACAAATACACACTAGTACTGACACACACACTTTCACGTTTTTCCTACTTGAAAATGTGAAGGTTCCCATTAGGGGAGGTGATATTAAAAATATCACAAAGGACAAGAGAATAAGTGGATTTTATATTTTAAAGCATACCAGAAACCTGGCTTTAATGAGGTTTTTTTCTTTGAAACCAGAACTTAACTATTTACACAACAGTGTTAGATGAATGTGGCCTTTTAAGATTTTAAATGTTTTATTAAAGCTTTAATTGTTTAATTGTTTTAACATCATGTGATTTTGTATAAAAGGCTCTTCAGAATTCAGTTGAATTGTCTTTTGCCTGATGAAACAGAATTCTCTGTGAAAGTGCTTTGTACTTGTATCTATTAATTTTTTATGTTTTTATAGACCTGTGCTTAGTTTGGTACAACTTTAATTACTTGCTAATTGAGGAAGGAATCTGGTGTGGACAATGTACAGTTATCATCTTTATTGATTTAAAGTCTGCATTTGATTGTATCCACTAGCCTGCCCTTTGGAGGACATTAGAGGCCAAGCATGTGCCAAAGAAAATCATCAGACTCCTTCAAACATCATTCAGTGGTTCATCCAGCCAGATGAGCATTCAGAATGAACTGTCTGAACAGCTTACCATCCAGACTGGGGTCCATCAAGGGGATGTGGTGTCCTCCACTGTTGTTCAGCATAGTGGTAGACTCCATCATGAGGAGAGTATCTGAGAGCAGGATAGCAACAAAGTCCATTCTGTGACTAACCTGAGGTTCACTGATGACAGCACCATTTTCACATACAGTGATGCTGAGGTCACAGATATTCTCTACAACATAACCTGCATTGCCCAGTCATAAGGCCTGTGGATAAATGTAGACAAGACCAAAGTGATGGCAACCAATGGGTCACCAGCCATCATCCACCTTGTGGGAGTTCAGATCAAACAAACACAAAAATTCCAAGTATCTCAGTTCACTGGTCCAGGCGAAGAAGGTTGCATCAACAGCTGAAGTCCAAAGCAGGATTGGACAAGCCACCACAGCATTTGCCTCACTAAA